>NC_051431.1:19788879-19821103 GCF_001649575.2 Kryptolebias marmoratus
CCAGCAAAGGTAAGTGTCAGACAGGTTCCAGGTAAGTTCCCATTAAGGTCCGTAGTCGTGGCGTGGCAAAACCTAAGTTGTAGGCAAGACAAAGAACGTAATTAACACTTAGAGCAGAGTCGAGGTTAGACGCTGAGGCGGAGAAGATTTGATGCTCCAGCGAAGATCTGATCACAGCCTGCGGCTTAAATGCTAACTGGTCTCGTCACTGGAATCAGGAACACCTGTGGAGTAAGGGTTAGTGATGCCGCCCAAGGGCGGAGCTAAGCCCAGATCCTCACATTTTGAAAGAGGAGATGAAATCACAGATGTGCTCAGTGGTGGAAGATAGAAACCAAACCTTTTTTATAAGTCACAGAATTATTTACTATTCTTTCTTTAATTTTTAAAGCATTATGCATTATGTATTTTCTTTACATTTCAGGCATGAAATCCTGGTCCCTTTGAGAACATTTAGACATACAGAATGAAGACAGGCCCACGTGAACCTGAAACAGATGAGAACTCATGTCTGCACACACTGCGTGTTTACATTCGGCGTCTCACTCTTTACGGGATCCTGTTTCACCTCCACACACTCGCACCTTGTTCCCCGTTTAAACATGCAAATCTCCAACTGTGCCGTTCTGCAGCTGCCACGCCCGCCGGGGGATCTCCAGCCGAGCAGGCAGACAGCTCGTATCATGCCTCGGCTCTGCTGTTGTTAGTGCTTAATTAGTTGGAACACTGACAGTGGAAAGAAAGTTATGATAGGTTGTCCAGCTGCCAGGTCCCGGGCCTGACAGCGAGAATGAAGTGGAACCCACCGACCCGACATCCCGAGCGCTCTTTGCCTTCAGGGGAGGTCTGGACTCAATTCGTCTTGCCCTGTCTGTGCTGCTGATCAATACCAATTGTATTACATGTGGACCTGAGCCAGACCAATCTGCACCGTCAGCACCTGCATACAGATGGATTGGTGTGGGAATATTGGCAGTGCTGCTCTTTTTTTTTTCATATCAGGGAGAATGCCATTAATAGTAAGGGAATCTGTCTTAAACTGAACGTCATGTGCATCAGTGGCAAATTAGGAGGAACTGGATTGTTGTTTGACTGCAAAGTCGATTGGAGGTTTGCAGAGAGTTATGACACAGATTGAGGAAAAATATAAAAGTAGAATAAAGGAAGGAAAAAAAAGAAATGACCTGACATTTCAAGCGCATTTTTTTTTTCTTTCAAAAGATGGATAATATTATAGCAATCATTTGTCTAATGTAAGTCGCTCAGGGAATGGCATCAATTAGGTCACACCACCCAAAGTCCTGCAAAACCTTCATTGTAAAGAATATTCACATTACTGTGAGAAAGATTTTAACTACCCCATTAATTTTATTCTTCCCTTCAAAGGAGTCAGACGTTCTTTTAATTTTTAGAGTGGACTTTATCAATAGTTCTGTGTGCTTAAAAATTGGTAAAGTAAACAAATGGAGGATAAATGCAGAACAGAACAAAATCTGAAAGTTCTGCTTTTACAAAAAAGAAAAAGAAAAACACCAATAACTTGATACTACTTGCCAAGTTTACAGCTAATAGCTCTTTTTAATTCACCATGTTAGTGTTAAAATGCTGATTTATGTCAATCCATTTGGGTCTGAAAGAGTTAGAACTAATTGATTCTTTGCGCCAAGCCAAGTATCAAAGTGTCTAAAATCCACTTTAAATTGGTTCTTTACCAAGTTGTTTACATGTCGACACAACATGAAGATGGTTGGGTGCTGAACTGAGAATGAGTAAAATAGCAGCCAAACTCCCCCCTGAAAAAACAAATTAAAAGAAGTTCAGAAAGTGTAATAGCTTATGTTGGGTTTATGTTTTTTTCTTTTAAGTCTGGTCATAGACTACTGATGACCTAAATAGTTTCTGGTTCCAGGTACTAACAGACCACCTGGCTTTCATTAGTAATCACCACACCTGTCTGTACACACTCATTTCCCCCTTCAGGCATTTATACTCCTGTTTTCCACAGTTTAATGTCAGATCCTTTTCTTACTTCTTACTTTTTTTCTATCAGAAAGTCTTATTTCCACAAAACACAAAGTTTTCTTTCATATCTGAGATACTGAAACTAGTCCAGAGATTTTAAAGTGGTGTTCTGTGGAAAAGTGATGAACAAATAATATTTGGTTGTAGTACAACTTCGACTTGAAGAAACAGAATTTATTTCTCACCTGGAAGGGCGAACTAGCATCTGTTGCCACGATTTGTGCTTGCAAAAATTCATAGAGAATTACTGGGAATTCATTTCAAGTTATTTAAACTGCAATAATACAATGGCAAAATTATAAATTGGATCATTAAAAAAGATTAAAAACTCAAAGCTCAGAGTCTGTCAGGAAAACCGAGACACATGAAGTCTTATTCAGAGCTAAACAAACATGCATTTTATTTCAGTGTTGTCTGGCAGCTCAAGGACACAGCATGAAATAACGGAGACTTTCCAAGTTTCTGAGAGAACGGGTGATTCTCTGTTCTCCAATAAAATGAACGGCATTAAATCAGGTGTTTAGGACCGTGCACAAAGACGTCCACACTGGAGGAGGTGTGTAATTACATTGTTTCACACCGTCCTTGGCTCAACTGGGGAAGAAGAGAAAAGCGTAGATTATACCATTAACTGTGTAACGATAAATTTTCAATGATAGAGCAAAGACCAGACCTGAATGTGAGAATCAGTCAAGTCAGCAGCAACAGAGCAGCGATGCAATGATGAGTCACTGCCTAATTACTACAAAACCCCAAAGACCTTGGTTTCCTCCAAGTTCCCAGTGGTATTATTGGAAACTGATTCTGAATTACTTAAAGCTGTATTTTAGAAGAAATGAAATAGCTGAACGCGGCAAAACGAGAGCACAAATGGCTCTAGCAGAACATTACTGATGAACATTCAATACTAATTAGTTTGGAAGGCTGGTAATTATTTCTTGTTTATTGTTTATGCAGCTGTACAAGAAGAAAGACGATAAAGACAGAGACACAGTCATGAGTTCAGTGGAAAAGAGATGAAGAAATAATATCTGTTGTAGAGAGCTCTTTGAATGGATTCTTTTTGAAGAAATAGAGTTTAATTCTGACCGGGCTGATGAGCTAACAAGTAGCCCCAGCAGAGCCAGGACCAGAGTGGAGTACAGCTGTCTGAAAACAACTCTATTCTAGGATAAAAATAAAAAATGTCTTGCACTTCATTCATCCATTTCCTTTACCCACTTTTCTGTTGCTGGGTTGCTGGGAGCTGGTGTCTGTCTCCAGCGGTCATTGTGCGAGAGGTGTGTGACACCCTGGACGGATCACAAGTTCATCCTAGAGCTGCATAGAGACAAACGAGATGGACACCGGAAGTGCTATAGCTATCTGCTGCTGCTATTTGTGCTTTCAAATGATCATAGAGTTTCACGTAAGTAACCGTGTAATCCTAATATGGCAGCGATGTAAACGTTTTAAAAATAGCTTTTGCACAAATGAAGCCTAGCCTAAATTCAGACTGAAAGACCTGCTTCAGCCTCACCTGCATCTAATCGCTGCGTCGAGCACCTCCATCTCAGCCCATCAGCATCCGACCGCGCCTCCAGTGTATCCAATCAGCGAGCAAGCCTTCGTTTAAAGGACTTCCATCATGGCCCCATCCGTTCGCCGGCCAAACTTCAGCCCACCTCCACCCCTTCTCCACCTCCAGTTTCCCAGCTCCCTCAAGCTTCCTTCCCCTCTTCGACCTCCACCACCAGTGTCCGGCCCGGGGAAGTTCAACCTGAGCTTCTCCTCGAAGCGCATTGCTATTGTCGACACTCGCGTCTTCCGCCGAGGTCCGAGCGCCAAATATCTTATGTCATTCATGTCAAATAAAACCATTTAATTGCAGCTTCTCTTTGTCGTGAGTCTCTCCAGGTTGAAATCTGTACAAAACTTCTGACTCTGGAGATGTTTTGAAACAGCATCAATGCATTTTGGTCGCGGCCCCATTTGGACTAGCCGTTAGCTCGTCAGTCTGATCTCTGTTGTTCCAGATTTTATTTGCACTGCACTACCCAATACATCAGCACAGACTACAAATTAAACATATCTGACAGAATCAGATGCATAAATCATTACTTGTTACAAAAGTAAACATTTTGAGAAAGGTAGTGTTTATTACAGAATGCATTAAGAATACGTACATACCACTTCTTTAAAAAACAAGATGTACTCAGGAAGCTTCTGTGTTTGCTCCTTTTCTGTAGCACAGCTCCGAGGGAGTTGAAGAGCTTCATTAATATGAAAAGCTTCTTTTCAGAGTTACCTCAGATAAATCTTCACTTTGGTATTGAGGCTTCCTACATTACTTTCACTTTAAACCTTTCTTTGGTGCTCAGCTTTGTCTTTTGTTTTATGCTGGAGGTGGTTTTTGGATCACTGAGAAAGTGATGGGGGTGTTGGGGAAAGTGGGGGAAGATAAAGAACATTTTACTCCCATGTATGAAAGAAATCAGGGAGTAAAGCCACCCACACGTGTCTCACGTGTAAGATACTTCTGAAGAACTGATGTCTTTTAAGGCTCTGTTTACAGAGAACAATCTCTGGAAATGTTAATGTTTTTTTCAATGTTTATTGAGGCAAATCAACAAGAAAAAACACGTTTACATGGATACGGATGTGCTCATTGAATCTGCTATACTTTCCATGCCAGGCATGGTTGCCAGATAGGAAATGACAAAGTATCATACTGTCACTTTAAAACTATTGTATTTTGTCCTAAGTGAGGTGCACTTTCTTGGGTTGGGTTGCTGCTGCATGTTGAAAAGGGCGAGTAATAGAAACAGTTACACTCTCTGCTATCTGCTAATGTTGTTTAACTACTTGTGCATGCACAGAACAGAGGATGACTGCAGCTGTCTGTGGTGTGCATGTGTGATTTCCCACATTGTGGCACCCTCTGAAACTCAAATGGGTGTGTCCTCAGTGTCAGGGGTTAAATGATGAATTCAGTGATCTGGAGTCATCAAATCCGATTTAGTTTACAAACACAGAAAATATTGATCACGAGGAGTAAAGCACATCTGCAGGAGTCTGCTTGACATTTGTAGAACTAATAAACATGTTTAGCAGTGACTGCTGACTGTAGCGGTGGGGACATGGTTCAGTTGGGGGCTAGGGGAGGCTGCTGTGATCAAGTGTGAATTTTTATGACCCTAATCACCCATAAAACCAAATACAGTATATGCTGTGAAATGCACACTAGCAGTGCATGATTTCAGGCATTACAAATACATACTGTATGTTTTGTTCAGATAATATCTATAAAATTGCAGTCATGACCTAATGGTGCTCCTCTCACTTTTTTTTCACACTTTTTTTAAGTAGTTGTAAAAGTTTGCACACAGATATACAATAACAGTGCTCAGATTTATAAAACTCAATATCAAAAAGGTATTGGAATTAGACTAATAAAATCTGTTTGGATTTATTGATTTTTCTTCATTCTTTGACTATGTATTTTGCCTTGCATGTTAACTTGCATCCATCAGGTGCTGCAGCACCCTCTACATCCCTGCTTCCTACTGCCTTGCTGCTGACCTTCTTATATCCAATCAAACAATTAGCAAACAGTCTTTGCGGGGTAAAGATTAACATCTGCATGAAAAACAGAAGGATGCAGCTCCTGTTTGTGGTTTAATGAAAGAACGTTTGGCTCCTGAAGCGACTGCGTCGGGTGGAGACTGCAGCCGCTTCTGTAAGAGGCTTTCACCTCATCACAACACGCTGAGCAGCTTAGTCCGGTGCAGCATATTATCAAACCACAGCAGCTGATCTCCCTGCATGCCCTCCTCCTGAATATGTCTTCTTAACACTCAGCATTTCTGTCCTGTAGTTGCTCCAAAGTTTAATAAGAAGAAACCGTTTCAAAACAGCACGGTTCGGAGCGTTTTAGACTTTTCCACAGTGGCTTTTAAAAAAAAAACTCAAACATTTAAGAGACTTTTTATACAAAAAGTACTATATGGGACATTTCCTAATGCTTTAAACTACCACCAATAATTAACTAACAAAAGTCACACTTAAATTCATATTTTTTATTTGTACAAGAAGGAAAAAATACTCTACTCTTTAATTTATGTGGTTTATCTGTGTTTAGATGTCTTTTAGGGGATTAAAAACTCAATCTACACTGAATTTTAAGTTTTCTGGGATTTAATAAAGGTACTTTTCCTCATTTAAGTGAATAAAAACAAGTGGCAGTAACATGACTAATGCATTGACTACACTGTTTGCTAATTTTCTGGTTTTCTGTAAATGAAAAACTCAATCTAATGAAATGGATGGCTGGTTTAATCTGTTGGTTTAACATGTGGCTCATGTTCAGTATGTCTTTCTGGAGATTGCTGTTTGTTATTGTACTTTGGCATCAGTTGGAAAAACCATAAAAATAAAAAAAGACAAAAGGAATCAACAGTTGAGTGTGGGTCGAACATGGAAATGCAGTAACACTGAAACAAAAATAAAATGCTAAGTTAATCTCCATCCTTTCATTTTCCTCCACTCAATCGTGGTTGGGTCTTAGAGGCAACATGTGCAGGGGGGAAACTGAGACAATCGTGTCCCCAGTGAGACTCTCCAGCCCCTCCTGGGGGACCTCAAGGCATCCCCAGGCCAGAGAGGATACATAATCCCTCCGGTGAGATCTGGATCCGGCCCAGGGTCTCCTCTCAGTGGGGGAGACTCTGAAAACCTCCAGAGGAAGGGACCCAGGAGGCGTCCTATGTCCAAACTACCTCAGGTGACTCCTTTTGAGTCAGACTGAAGTTAATATACGCATGGAAAGTGTTCATCATGTTTGTAATCTTTTCAAAAATTACTCCAAGATTAATGAGATTTTAATGTTCAAAATAAAACCTTTGCTCAATCAATTTTAAAGTTTGTCTTTCCAGTCATGAACCAGTGGAACTAATAGTACGTTCATGCATCACGCAAAACAAAAAAAAAGACTAATGCCACTTCAAATGACTGAAAGCTCCACATTAGCTGCTGCTCCAGCCTGCCAGGCTGCCTCCTTTCTTTTTATCTAACAAGCAATTTTACACGCGGCGCCTCTGATTCAGCAAACGAGATCCAGTCATCTCCGCATCTCACGTTACTGCTTTCTGCCTTAGTTTCAAACAACATTCCTGCATTGTTTGTTGGCACACACAGCACACACACAGCTTGATATGATACGGGACCCAATGCAGACTTCTGGGATTACAGCATTAATGCAACATATGGCAAAAAAGGCTAATTCTAGAAGCGCAAAAGCTCAGTTTCTTCAGCTCCTCTTTTACATCAAGCATCAACACTTTGTGAGCAGGTTCCAAACTGTAGCCTTTTTATTTCATGATAATTTTGTTGTTTGTTTACGTTGACGGTACACAACCAGTTTTGGCTTCATTCACCATGTGGTTAGGTCATGTCTCGTACTTGTTTTGTTCATGTTTCTGTTTCTTTGGAGTGTAAATGTAAAAGTGTTAAAAAGCAGAATTTCCACCTGTCTTTTTAATTAATTGCAGGTGGCCAATTTAGGGTTAAAATCAGCTTTAAGCCTCATAGTAATCCCTGCTGATTAATCTTCACTCAGTCACATGTGGTCTTTGTTTGATCAACTAGGCGCTTGTTTTTCAGTAATAAATTGGTTTTAGCTGATTGTGTGAGAGATGCCCAACATGTAACAGAGAAAACAGCCCTGCCTCTCCACACGTCTTTGCCTGTTTTCAGTCTAGAGGAGTTCGTACTGACTTGTACAAAATAGTTTTCTAATATAGGAGTTTGTTCATGAGTCTTTTTGGGTGCCCGTTCAATGACAGCTGAATATTATTTATCAGCACAGCATCGTCAGGGGAAGTGGTCTGCAGAAGCGCTGACGAGCTGAACTCCAGGCCCCGCTCACTGCCAACGTCGTCGCTATCTGAGCCGTGATAGATGAGCAGGTAGGGACACGGGGGGGAAATAACCCAAAAGCTTGGACACAGTTTCGGCTGCCCCGTATGGCTTCGGAACACACAAGGACTCCGTGTCCTTCAGGAGGACAAAACACTGCGAGCCAGAAAAGATTTTACAAAGAAATTAGATTCGCCTGGGACATAAAGCAAAACTATTTCTTCAACAAATGCAACTCCATTTAGGACACATTTTAAAATATATATTTTTTATAATAGGTTTGATATGAAAGACCTGTCAACTGGGCGGTAGGGAAAAAAAGGAAACAGGGTGCTGATGCAGCTCCTGCCCAAAATATAAGCTACGAAAAAATGTCGACATTTTGATGTATAAACTGCAAATAAAGTATAAAGAAAACCAAAGTCAAAAGAAAAGTTAAAGCTGCTGCCAGTGGCTTATTAGGGTCTCCATGGTAACCACACACCTGTGTTCCTCACTCCCTGATAGCACTCTTAAAAGAGGTAGACATAAACAGGGACTAAAAAGTAAGTCTGTCTGTCTGCCTGTTTATTTGTCACAAACATTTTAATGTAGCGATCACTGCCAGCAGAGCTCGTAAAACTTTAAACACATGAACTACAGACCCACTAAGCAGCTAAATCTGTTCTAAATACAATGAAATATTCATGTTATAATGTCTGCTCTGTTTTGCCAGTTTATTGTTTTATTGATGAACCATACAATATTAATTACAATTAGGCAAATTAGGCATACAGTTTAATCAATTTAATGCCTAATTTAATCCTGTCTGTATCTTGTACGCATCGATCCTTTCAGTATTAGTATTTAATTTCCTGACTCGAGTGTTTGATCTTTGTCTGTTTCTTGTTGTCATTGTATAGTGTCTTTTGTGTCCTTTTTGGACTTTGGTTCTGTTTATGGACTTTTTTGCCTTCTGCTTGTCTCTTAAGGCTCTGTTGACACTACCTTAGATATAATTTTTAAATGACATTTTCTGCTGCAAATCAGTGAGTTTTTTTAAAGTGTACACTTTAATCTATGTAAACTGATTACCTGTCATTGTTTCTGCTGGTAATTTGTTAAAGGTGAAATGAAATAAAATATCAAAATAATGGGTTTTCAAGTGTTTATTTTAGTTAAATACCATCATTGAACACTCCAGTGGTCCATTTCTCTGTTTTAACATGTTATTGACTTGTTTTTGTGGGCTGATTGTGTGGGCGGAGTTACCTCTTTGTTTGGTGACGTAGAAGGAGGCGGAGCCAGCTGAGGCAGACCGCTGTAGGACACTGAGGAAGTTACTGTCACAGTGTGTTTATCAGGGAAAATAGAAGCAGAAGAAGAAGCTAGTTTTGTTAAAAAGACTGCCGGTTTGAAAACAGGTTAATATTTCTTCTTCAAAACTTTAACTCCACAGTCAGTCACCAGACTTTGGGTTGTAAATGTCACCAGGAGCTAAACTAACCACATCCATCCAATTTTCTTCTCTTTTAGGAAGCTGAAGAATGACACAACTGTTGTAGTTTCGGGTTGGTTTACACAGTTAATTAATATCTGTATTTGTTATTTACTACCTTGTTCACATTCCTGTGCTTGGCACTCGATACCTCACACTTCCGAGTGACCACGGAAAACGCCAAAGAGACCCTAGTCATTTTTTCTATCTTTTAGTATTCATTTTAAATTAGTGTAATTCTTTTTAAATGAGAAACTCTGGAAACAAGCACCTTTTATGACTTTCTTTTGATTTATCTTAGCTTCAAAGTACTTTTCATTGCACCTTTAGGTCTTGTGTTTGGATCTTCAGCCTTCACACTCGGTGGTAATTAGCCCACAAAATGACTGCCTTTAACAACACCCTACAAAAAGAAACCCACAGTGTTGAAAGGGTTGTTTAAAGAATGGCTCGGGACACACGATACAGTCCCACTAAGTAACATTTGAAGGCCTTTAATTTAATCGGATCTCCATGCCATGATACTCTTAAAAGCATTGGCTTTCAGTAATGAGGCCACGTGTTGAGTTATTCATCAGTGGAGCTCTACTAACGCCGTCCCTCAAGAGCCCAAACAAAACATCCTCTACTTAATTTGCCCTGACCAGAGCCGAGAGCTTCCATTTAATTAAGTCAATCAACATCGTGGCATTCTGAGGCCGTAGCATTTTTGTGTCACTGCTGTGCTTCAATGTATGTTTCAAAAACTGATGATTGCGTGAACAATACTTTATTAATCCTCAATTTCTGTTAGATTGCTGCAGAACAAACAACCCCAACTCTGACAAAGTTGGGATGTTTCGTAAAATGTAAAGAAAACAGAAAGCAAAGGTTTGCAAACCTCATAAACCCATAATTTATTCTTAATGGAACATAATAAACATGTCAAATGTATAATAAATTGTACTATTTCAAGGAAGAAAAATAAGGTAATTTTGAATTTGATGACAGCAACACAACTCAAAAAGTTCAGGACGGGGCAACAAAAGGCTGGACAAGTAGGTGGTATGAATAATAAATAGCTGGAGGAGCATTTTTCAACTATTGAGATTACAGGACTGGGTATAAAATTAATGTTTAAGAGAGGCTCTCAGAAGCAAAGATGGGCAGAGGTTCACCAGTCTGCAAAAAGCTGCATCTTCTGAAACTAGTAGAGCAATTTTAGAATGAAAACATCATCTACAGTTCACAAAAGCATCAAAAGATTTCAAGATTTGGAGAAATGTGTTGCTGCCACAGATTTTAAAATGACCTTATTTTGTCCTAAAAGTGGTACAAATCTCTAAGTTTAAACATTTATTATGTTTACTCTGATCCACTGGGAGTAAAACATGGGTTTATGAGATTTTCAAATCACTGCATTCTGTTTGTAACAGGTTGTAAATTATTTCAGTGAATTGAGTAAATTTAAAATAAATCACGCAAATTATTTCAAAATGAATTTCCAAATTGTGTAGATTGTTTATATTTGTTTGTCTGTGTTGGTTGTTTATAAATGTTTTGTTTTGATTTCATGGTGTTTGTAGTGTTCAGTGAGTTGCTTTTGCTTTTGTACCTCACGGGATGCCATAGCCAATAAGGGCTGGCCTTATAAAAGCTGGCAGCAATCAGTCGTACTAAGGAATGGTTTGAAAACAACTGTCAGCAGGACTCAAATGTTTGATGCGTAAATGAAATGAAGACAAATCTATGCTTTGCACCCCCCCGGTGAAAGCAGCGAGGTATGTGTTGTTTGTATTATGAGCCCATGTTCTTGTATCTTAATGTTTGTATATGTCTTAGTTTTCACCGTGATCATGGTGATCCAGACTGAGGAGAAAATAAAACACCTGAAAATCACCCGTCGAGGCTGTGCTGGATGTTGTTCAAGAGCTGGGGGCTTGCTACACTGTTTTGAATGTGCATTTTACACAACTTTATCAGAATTGCACTAACCAACAAAAACAAATTATCTTTAAAATAAAAAATAAAAACATAAACTCCACCTTCAGCATCTTCCCACAAAAAAAGAGCAACAATCGTTGCAGAAAACGGTTCTGTCAGGCTGCATTCAGCAAAAACAAATGGAAAAGAGCCTTGTGCATTTCTCACATAGAATAAATACAATGTTTGTTTGTTTGTTTTTTTCCTCCAATCCAGGAGACAAACGGTTGGAAAGTTGCGAGGAGAGCAGCAACGGAGGGCTTAGATGAAATCTCCAGAAGTGGCCATGAGGGGGTCGGGTTGCTGCGTTTGCTGCCTGGCAACAGCTGAGCTGATGGTGTCCCATGCAGCTCCAGCAGGAGCCCTGGGTAATGCATTTGCAGCAAGCAACACAAACTCTCAAGGTAGATAATATTGACATAAACTCAGAGCAAACAGTTCAATAAGAAGGCAGCAGAGATGCTGAGATACCGTTCTTCTTCTGCTCCTTACACTTTGTCTGTGTCCGAAGTTCTCTTTGAATTATGTTTCATCAACAGATTTCTTTTGCAAGAGGAACAGAGAACTGAATAATTTATTGCAACCAAAGAGCAAATTAAGCTGTGATTATCTTTATGCATGACAAATTTGGAGTTACTCTTCATTGATCTATAACACAGATTTGAGGCTGTAATCGACTTGTTTAGCTGGTGAAGCAGACAGTATTAAAACAGATCAAAGGCCTAGCATTTCTTGAAGGAATGCATGTCACCCTGTGCCTTTCATGTCAGAGTTTTAACCTGTGATCATCTTTTGTTGAAAAATTGAAAATTATAGCCATTTTAGTTAAATCTTTAAAATAATGTTCTGCATGACTGCATGCAGTCTGTCAGAGTATGTTTTAGGCATGACTCTCAGCTATTACCACACCAGATTTTAGCTTAGTGTCTCTAAATCTGGCTGTGTTACAGTCATTATATTGTTTTCTAAGGTTGATTAGCTGTGTCAGCCATCTTAAACTGGGCTCACTCCAAAAGTTAATCAGTTGTAGATTTGCATCCAATAATTACTTTCTAGGACATTCATTGAGAACCATAAAATCTTGAGATATTTTGCTAAAAGACAGATAGAGTTGATTCTGACAGTTAACTGCAAAATCTCTAACAAACATTTTGTGTGATCTGTTCATGATCAAAGTATGTGTTGGAGATGACTCTCAGCTACTACCACGCCAGATATTAGCTCGGTATCTGTAAAACGGACTGAGTTGCAGCCGGTTTTGTGTTGGCTCAGGTCTCTGCAAGTTAATTAGTTGTTGATGTACATCCAGTGATTACTGTCTGAGAGTTTCATGAGATATTTTGCTAACAAACAGACATAAATAAAGAAAAATCATGCAAACACAAGCAGTTACATCACCCTTCACAGTGGTGGCACAGGGTAATAATTAGTCATTCTCAGTTTGTGTGTGTGTGTGTGTGTGTGCCATTAAAGAAATAGTCTAATAAATGCAACACTTTTCTTAAGAGTGTTGTTTCATAGGTTTCCCCTCACTGATTTTTTTTTCAGTGACAATAAGTATATTGCAGACATATTCTTTAAAGCCTATAGTTCCTTGTAAATATGTGGCTTTAATGTGCTCCGCTGTTCCAACTGCACTTCAGTGACGGGACTGCTAATGGAGCCTGACGAACAGGAAGTGGAAAGCAGAATATAACAAGCCACCAGAGACACAGTGTTGGACTCTAGAGAGCCATTAGGCAAAGTTTCCATTTATTTACCCATACGTCCACAAAGAAAAGGGAGCGCAGGAGCTTCTTGCTAATTACCTGCAGAAAACTGTTAGCCGTGGCGCTAACAGCACGCTCCTCTCCCCATCTTTGTCTCTCGTGGCTCTGTTCCACTCAGTGAGTTCCTGTGTTACGTGCTGAAAAAAAAAAAAAAAAGATACCTGCTGCTAAATCAGGTTGTTTCCTCAAGTCAGCACACTGACGTAAGAGTGGGATAGCCAGAGTGCAGCGCAGATGGAGATGAGCTTAAAACAGAAGACTAAAATGGAGGAAAGAGAAGACGGTTACAGTTATGACAGATAAAAGCGAGGACCTGGCCGAGGCGTTACTGCTAGAAAGTTTCTGAGTGCCACAGAACCGGCTGACTCAGTGAGCTTCAGATGCCTCAAAGTGACACAAACACACTGTTCCTTGAGACGCCGCTGACACCAGTGGAGCGCTCCGAGTGAGCCCCGGGAGCAAAAGGAAGGTTAAACTGGCAACCCAAAGAGCAGAGCAGGCCGCGTAACAGGCATCTCAGTTTGCAGCTGCCGGTGTCAGGGCGCACCAGAGGAAACCTAATTTATTTAACAGCTTGTCGTTTCGGCAGCAGGTGTTCGGTGTGGGGAAAACAGACGATGAAAGCATGGCGGAGGAGAGACGGGACAAACACTCTCCTCGCGCTCACTGGCGAGATGTGATTTCCAAACTGGGGATCTGTGTCAGCCATCTGGTGATGGAGAGGAGCAGGGAAGTGTGTCAGCACGCTTTCTTTCAATAATGCAGGCGCATATGCTGTCGGGGGTTTTTTTCTTTCTTTTTTTGTGAAGTTATTTTGCATGTTTGGCTCATACAGCCCAAGAATTTACCAAATGTCCGTTGATACAGGATGCATTTATTGCCACTGGCACTATATCTTTGCCGGGACTTAACCGCCGGCATCCCTTTAGCTTTTGCACTTGCTCTTATATTCAGGGAATGAAAGTTGCCAAAAGAAATTAATCGAATCTAAAGCCTTCAGTTAAAATAATATGTTTGGTTTAAATCAACAAAAGATAAAGTGCTGACTGTGACCCTGTTAGCTCCTGCTTTGGGCTTGTGGGAAGTAACAAACGACGCATAAACACTTTAAATACTTTAGCTTATTAAAAAAGTTACAGCATTGTTCGATTAAAAAAATAAGATGTATTTGAATGCAATTAAATATGATAATGACCTCGTAAAGTGAGCTAATGAATTAGCTTAGACCTATTTCATCTTCTGTCAATAGGTTTTCTGAAATGTATAAAAAAAATAACGCACAGCCAGCAGGACAAGTAAAATGCTCGACTCTATAATGTAAGGCAGATTCATAGAGCTCCATTTAAACCCCTCTGCTCCCCTTTGCGTCCCTCCTATTAAGATATGCAAATGTTACGTCAAGCACTACACACACAGATAAATCTGGTGTTTGCATTACCACCAAAGCCTCGGCACAGCGATGCTTTTAGAGCAGCAGCTTTTAACGACAAACTGCTTTCTCGCCTCGGCCGCGGATACGGTTTCTCCTGCTGGAATCACAGCTGACGTTAACGGCAACTTAAGGACATACTTCAGGGCTTTTAAAGTGAAATTCTGTTTAGAAAAAAAATCTTGAACAATTATTATCTTACCTGTCATAGGTAATGTTGAGGGGGGTTTGTTTTTTTACATCATAATAATGTGTTTTAAACGAGGAATAATTTTATGATAAGGTTGCAGTTATAGCCATTTTGGTCAAACCTTGTAAATGACATTCTGCGCAATCTCGCATGATATCGTGAGATTTTGAGAAATGCTTTAGCACTTGGCGTGTTTGTTGAGGATGACTCTGAGCAACTACCACGCCCAGTTCAGCTCAGTGTCTGTAAAAGTGGCCGAGTTCTAGCCTGTTTCTGTGTCGATCTGCCGTGGGGGGCATCATGAACTGGGTTGACTCCAAATGTTGATGAGTTGCAGACGTACATTCAGTGTTTACTTCCTGAGAGTTTCACTCAATTCTGGTTCATGACTATTTTGCTAAGAGGCAGACCATGGTGCTTTTTACAGTTATTGTTCCAAGTAAAGATGTTGTCATGCTCAGAGTACATGTTGGCAGGGGGGGAAATAATTGAACAGAACACAGTTTTACATGATATGGGCACTCATTCGATCTGAATCCTTCTCTTAGAGGAGCACCAGCAAATATACTTCTCTAATTACCTCTATAGCAATAATAAGACACAACCTTACACAGACATTGTGTCACAGTTTGTGGAAGGAAGGACCCAAGAAGGCAGACGGACACAAGGAGATCAAATAAAAAGTTGAGAAATTTTAATAATAAAAAAAACAAAGGAACTGGCATTACAGCAAAAACTACAAAATGAAACATGAGGACCACGGAGGGGGTACCAGACGGGACGTGAAGCCACAGCGGCAGCCTGCAGGTGGACGAGGGCTGAGGGGAATAAAAAAGGCTGGGCCTGAGGAAGTAAGTGGCTGCAGCTGAGGCTACGGGGAATGGAGGACAGGTGTGAGTGGGAGGAGCGGGACTGAGGTCGACAGAAGGTGGTGAAACACCGCGACACGACTGAACACAGGGAAAGTACAGGAAGTAAACGGCACAAGGCATAAACAAGAGAAATGAACCCAAAAACTACCAGATACTTACAGAGCCTGACACATTGTCTTCCTAAAGAAGCATGTTTTCATCACATTCGACATTTGAGACATTCTGACTTCAAGCAGCGTCCCTGAAACACTCTGGCCTTGGGAATAACCAAAACACTGACTGTTGTTCTAAACAACACGTTAGTTACCTCCACCACGGAGGTCATGTTTTTCTTTAGTGTTTGTCTGTCTGTCTGTGTACAAGATTACTCAAAAAGATATGGAGTTTTTAGGAAATATTCAGGAAACGTCAAACATGGTACAAGGAGCAAGTGGTTAGTGCTTCTAGTTTCAATTTCAGTTTTCCAGGCCTCTGCAAAAGCTCTTTCAATGACCTCAGTTTGGAGAAATAAAGTTTAATTCCAACCGGACTGATGAGCCAATAGCGAGTTTAAGCAAAATGTAAAACACTGATGGCAATGTAAAAGTTTATATATTAACATTTGCACAGACTGCAATGAAAAGTTTGAGATTTTTAAAAAGGGGGGGGTCCACTTTGTTCTTAGACCCACTCTGACTAGCCATGAGTTCATCAGTCGGGTCAGGATCAAAATTCTATTTTTTTCAAATTAAGGTCATCAAAAGAGCTATCTACAGCGGGTAAGATATTATTTGTTTAAAACCTCTTTGTAGATCATCATTTTAAAAGATCACTTGAAGTGCAGTAAGATTTATGAGTTCTGGTCAAACATACAGGATCTCTGATCCCTCCGAGAATTTGGAAAACAAACGTTTCATTCCTTTCTCGGAGTAAGTTATTGAGCAGCAGTTTTGAGCCTCATCTGGTGTCAGATTTACGGTGTGAACGTAAAACCAATGTTCTGCCAGCTGACGCCAATTCAAAATGTAATGAATATAAAGTAGGCGCTCTCTCAGTCAGTTTGTGTTTCCTTCAAATATTTATTTTCCCGCTGAACAACTTTTGTTATCACATCCCTGCCGAGTCAGCACATACAGGCGTGGTTTACATTTCTGTCCACAGATAATTTATAGTGAATGATGATGGATCATCACGGCTTCTGTGGGTTATGCGAATTCAAGGAAAAAACAACCGGAGTACAGAATAGAATTAATAATTAAACACTCATTGAACTAAAATGTACATTGTTCTTTTTACAAAAGACAAAACACGACATGCAAATAATATATTCAAACTGTGGTGATTCTCCTGATAGTGTTGGTTTCCTCCTCCTGAAACTCTGTGGTTTGGCTCTCTGTGTGCAGAGAGACGCTCCTGGAGTGCACAACATCAGGGACCTGGAGAGCAACATCACACGCTTGGTTGCTTTGACAACACATCACAACTTTCTTCAGAGCTGTTACATTCACAGGAAGAAAATAAAAATAAAATAAAAAAGGGTAAAACTGAAGCTGTAAAACACTTCCTTGAGGCAAAGTGATCCTACGAGAGTCCAACATTCAGTCGACGATCAGTCAAAATGAAAACGTTAAAGCTGCTTCAAGTCGTGGAATCAGAACTGAAAGTATGACCTCAAGTCGGAGCAACTTCAGGCCAGGAGGGAATGAAAGAAAAAGCTGCACCACAATTCACATTTAAAGACTTTACCTGCACTGTTTAATTAAATGAATCCAGAAGAATCTTCGTTCAAGACATCACTAAAGTGAAACTGACATTCCTCGTAGAAATGCATATGCCTGCCACCTTATGTGCCAAGTTTTTAAAATAAACATCTCACATGATCTGTTGGTGCTCAAAATATGTGATAGGGAGAACTCTCAGCGACTACCAAACCAAGTTTTAGCTCAGTATCTCAAAAGCTGACTGATTTATAGCCATTTCTGTGTGTCCTATAGTCAATTAGCTGTGGTAGCCATCTTGAATTGAGTTTAATCCAAAAGTTAATCAGTCGTAGATGTACATCCAAGGATTACTTTCTGAAAGTTTAATTAAAATCAGAACAGACAAATGGGGTTGCCTCCAGCAGTTAATGCTAATGTTTAAAGCAGAAATTCTGTGCAACGTGTCGTGCTTCGAGTATGTGTTGAGTATGACTTTCAGCTACAACCACTCCTGATATTAGCCCAATATCTGTAAAACTGACTGCACTGTAGCCATTTGTGTGTTTTTAGGGTGAGTTGGTTGTTACAGCCATCCTAAATTGGGTCGACTTAGTTTCACTCAAATCTGTTCAGTTGTTCATGAGATATTCTGCTAACAGACAAACAAGTGAACGCACAGAATCAAGTAAGCATATAGTTGCTCATTTTCTATGATGGGGCAGCAATAACAGGTCATTCAGGCAAAACAAAATGATGTTTACGTATTTTTTTGTTGAATAAGCTCTCAACAATTATATAATTTTATTGTGTACTGCCCATAAGCCTCAGCAAATGGAAGTCATTGATCTAATCTTCATGAAGTCTAATATCAGCCGTGCAGAACTGCTACAAGATCTAAAAATGCCTTCACAGTCAATGAATGCAGTTCCCATGGTAACAGGACACACAAACCACAGTTTGTTTTACTGAGACGGTGTTAAATTTGACCATTAAAACTCGAACACTTGATTACTCTGACGGTTTTCTGACTTATCAAAAGACACATATTATGCTCCCTGTTCACAAGCTGATGTGATTTCCATAAGTCTTGATAATTTTATGTTTGTTTGTTTGTTTTTTAATTCTCTCAGAAGCCGAGACAGAAAAACAAAGAGTGGGGGAGGCTCTGAGGTAGCAACAAGATACGATTTGTCCCCTGGAAACATGATTAGAAAACGAAAGAAATCAACTTATACCGTCTTTTTTTTCCCCCACCCATCTGAACTGTGAACAGTGACGGGCCATGTGTCAAGCTAAAATATATAGAAAGGTATTTTCTACTTGGATTAAGAAAATATTACAAAATAAAGAAAATAAAACAAAAAAACCATGACCGCTTGCTTCAGTTCATTTAACCTCTAAATAAAAAACATCCGCCTAGGAGAAAATACAAATAAATACAAAAATAAATCAAATGTGAAACACTCCTAGATTCTCAGCTAGCTGAGCGCTACTGTGGGAAAACAGCGCTTGATAGCAGGTATATTAAATAAATACACAAATGGCTTGCCATAGACACAGATTTTATAACACATACGCTTGCCATACATGCAGCTCTCTCTGCTGCAGCTGTCTATGATCACTTTTACACGAAACTGGTTTGAAAACAAACAAGTGGGTCTTCAAGCTTCGGTGTCTTTCTGAACAAACCATTCATGCTTTGTTCAAAGTAAAGTGCTTTAGAGGGTTTCTTCCCCTTATTTTCTGCTGTGCCAGTAAACAAAATGCAGTCAAATACAATAAAACATGCTCTCTTTTCTAGATGGGAGATGTGACCAATCATCAAGTATACTACGTGCTATAAACATCTGTACCAAACCGTCACAGTACAAATACATGTGCCGTTACACGCCTCATCTATCCATATTTTATTTATAGCTGGTTTTAGGGGACATAGTGAAACACTTGGCTGTGGAGGTCAAAACTAACCTTAACCCTTGCATAAACTTTACACTTTACACAACAGCACACACAGCAGTTTGAGGAAAAAGAAAAAAACACTTTCAAATATTTACCATTCTCTTGTTAACCGGATGGATAATGATCCATCTTTTAGGTAGAGTCTCGTAGCAAGTCAAGCATTTGACTGCCCTGTTTTATTTAAACAGTGGATGACAGATACAGACCAACTACACACCAGCAGCTCTAATTATTCCACCAGTCAGTTCAGCTCTGTGGTCACCATGAACCCTGGGACTCCCTGTCAGTCCGTTCACTGTGCTTTGTGGTTTTAACAGCTAACACTGGGAAATGGTGCTTCTTTAGCATTATTTGAAATTAAATTATTAGCTTCTCTTTGTTGCTCATGACCAAAATAAACAGGTTACATTATAGTTTAATGTGATAATGTGTTAATATAAACTATATATACTGTGGAACCTCTGGAGATAATGATGCAAAGAAGGATTTTGCATAAAATCAAGGACAACCCTGACCACCCTCTTCATGAGACCATCATCGGAAAACAGAGTCTCTTTAGTCAAAGGCTTCTTCAGATTAGCTGTAAAACGGACCGCTACAGGAGATCATTCCTGCCCACAGCCATCACCATCTATAATAACTCCTTGATTTAAATGAGCTACGTCAACATTTAATTTCCCTTTGGGATTAATAAAGTATTTTTTAATTGAATTGAATTGAATTGAATGACCATCACTCCAACAGGGACTGTATGAAGTTGGATCTACATAAGAATTTTCACTCTTTATGGAAGACTTTCCACAAGACCTTGAAGTGTTTCTGTTCGAATCTGTGCCCATTCAGTCTGTAGAGGATTCGTGAGACCAGCCGCTGATGCCAGAAGGTCTGACTCGCAGTCTCTGTTTCAAAGGAGCTCAGTGGGGTTGAGGTCAGGGCTGTCTTTATGGTTCTTGGTTTCTGCACTGGGGCTCAGCCATGTTTAGAATAGACAAGAGCTTTCTCCAAAGTGCTGCACGAAGGAGCCACAACATTGTTCAAAATGTCTTTGTACGCTGAAGCATTGAGGTGGCCCATTCCTGGCCTCTGACTCAAACCCCTGAATTCAACAATTAAGAGTAGGGTCTCACTGGGCTGTGACAGTTCGACGCTTGTTGGTGACTCAAAATTGTGAGAAAATAGGCAAATCTTTAGTTGCAGTCTCACTGATTTCAGAGGGTTTGCAACTAAGTGACCGGTGAACCATGTTCTGTGTTTTGCACAGCCACTTTGTGTGTATGGCTTGCAAAACTGTATTCTAGGTTGCCCACCTCCACCGCCTTACTATCCACTCCATCAGCTGCCCCTACATTCATGATTGACTCTACTGGAGCACACGTTTGAAACAAAGATAGAATAGGACTGATTATTTATCATTGGTGTAGTTTTTTAGACCTGGACGTACTAGTCCCTCTAGAACAGGGATGTCATACTCCAGGCCTCGAGGGCCGCTGTCCTGGGAGTTTTAGGGTTTTTTTGCTCCAACACACCTGATTCAAATGGTTTAATTACCTCCTCACCAAAACATCAAGTTCTCCAGAAGCACATCCACAAGTCATTTTTTTAAAGCAGGTGTTTTAAAGCAAGAACACGTCTGAAACATGCAGGAGAGCGGCCACCAAGGAACGAAGTTTGATACTTGTGCCCTAGAACTTACGGAAACTAAACTGTGAAAGGTTGAAGATGTGTTTGAGACACCGGCGACAACTCTCCAATTATTTTGAGAAAAAAAAAAAGACTCACATTAGGAGATTAGGAATCCCGCAAACGTTTTAGAGACATTTTGGAGAGTCCCTCACCTCGGTAACAAGTTCAGTTTCAGAATGACAGACTAGCTTTAGCCGCTCACTGTCTCATTCAGCTTTTCGCTGTCTCTGGCTCTTTCCTGTCCCTCTGAGGCTTTCTCCGTGTCATTTATCTCTTTTTTTAAAATCTTACCGTGTGAAATGTTTCAAAGCTCATCTGGTTGTAAGCTCCATTGATAACATCACAGCTGTGCACATCTGAAAAGTAAAAAAAAACTGTTTTTACTGTTCCTTTAACCAACAACCTGTTCATCCTAATTTAGATTTAAAGCAGACTTCTATGAAACAGAGGGATTTGGGAGATTTAGGTCAGACAACATCCTGTGTTTAAATATATATTTTACTCCAAATAACAAACTGGAATCGTCTTAAATCCATATTTTTATATGACTCAACCCAAAAAACAAATTATTTTAACTGAAAATCATCTTGGTTTGTTTACAGCCTTACAGAAGGCTGCGGACAAACGTCTCGACATGATTTATAACCAATTAGATCCTGTAATGAACTGAAACTAATATAAAGGCAACACAACAAATGGTTTCATTATTTTTTCTAAAATATGAACTGATTTTGAATTCAGTGTCATTAACATGTTTACAACATGTAAAGAAAACAAAAAAGTCTGACAAAAGACTGGAAAAGGTTCTTCATGCTGGACCATTTTACAGCTGAATGAGATGAGTGTAAAATCATTTCTAAAGTCAGATTTTCCAGGGGTGAAAACCTGGGGCTTTAATAATCTATTATATGTCATTTAACAAAAGACTCAAATAATAAAGGGATAAAGCAGAAAGTCTATATTTAATGGCTCTAATATTCAATATTCTGTGTGAGGTGGATTTGGAAAGAAATGTGTTTTTTTTTGGAAAAAGTTGCATGGAACCAGGACACCCATAAACCATTGTCACTGAGCCCAGTTTGTTCTTGCATCCAAAAATAAATACAGTTTTTTCAGATTATAATATTTTTTGTCTGTATTTTTTAATTCATTAAGCTCTATTTTTAGTTTATGTCTTACACAAAGTGGAACAAAAGTATTCAAGCGTTCCTCAAAAACCTGTAGTTTAGAGCTTGTTCCTAAATGTTCTTGGCTGGAACTCAACAAAAAGTGAAGCATTAAAGGAACAATTTAGGTCTTTTGAAGTGATGTTCTGTGGAAAGCTATGAACAGGTAATATCTTAATTGATGTAAATCCTGTAGCTCCTTTAAAGGCTTGCGACTGCTGGTGACTAGTTGGCGAATGGCATTCACAAGGGAGTCTCCAAAATGTTTTCAAACAACAACCACAGAGCTCTCCTAATGATAAGAAACATCTGTGGATCCAGCCCCAAATGTCCAGGACTAAAAACCACACTGATAAATAATAATTATCAAACAACTGGTCCAGATCTGCATATCTTTATTTCAAAAGTGTACTCAAGTAGATTAAATCCTAAATGAGGGGGCGGCTGGTAAGGTGAGTACAAAGCGGTCCAAAGTGGGTACCATGTGGGTTGATGAGTGTAAAGAAATAATATGCTCGGTCCAATGGGCCATTCACACGAAGCTGTTTTTCAGTGAAACTAACATTTCTGTTGCAGTTCAGCTGTTCGTTTACATGACAAGTCCGATTGGATTCTCTGACACTGAAACTTTTTGAACCCAGGTCTCAGACACTTTTAAAACACTCCTTTTTGCGTTTCAAAGCAAGTCACAATGTGTGAAACTGCACATGCGCACCCCTGACGGCTGCAGTCATTAGCTGTTCTGCCCATGCACAAGTAAATCAACAACATCAGCAGACAGCAGAGAGCTGTTTCTGTTACTCACCCTTTTCAACATGTAGCAGCAACCCAACCTCACCGTGGGTCCAAACAAACGTCTGGATTCACCATTTTGGATGTAACTGTTTACATGCTCCAGACTGCATGAGTGCCTAATGGAAAGCCTGGCATCAGTGTTGCCAGATACACGATAATTGTCATTTTTATAAGATAGTTTTAGGGTGAAGTCCCCCTTCTTTTCTGTGCACATGTTCACCAATCACAATACACATCTAATTTACAACCTCCCCCCTCCAAAAAAGTGCTCCTCAGTCAGTTCATATAATAGTTTGGGTCAAAACAACATGAACGTTTGCAGAGATCATTCTTGTGTAAACAGAGCCTAAATTACAGTTCTGTAAGCCGTGCGCAATAAAAAAAACACCATGATTTTAGAAAATTAGTCGAGCAACACGCGGCTGTTTGGAATCGCAACTGAATATTCACATATTGTCTGGTAATTTTGAGTTTCCAACTAGCCCCCAATAGTCACAGCCCAGTTAGATACTATCTTTATATGATTATCAATTTCAAGGTTTTTAAGGTTATGGTTATTTTCAAGCCCAAACAGTGGTAGTAGTAGCAGCAAGCTGTAGTATTTCTGTTGCATCCTGGGGAACCTCCAGCAGGAATATTCCATTATTTCTGCTTTAATAAGGATATAATGCAATATTGACAGCAACGTAAAGGTTTATTAAGCATTGTTTGCATAAAATGTCATAAAGTTTTTGAGACAAGAACACTTCCTTATGGTTGTGGTCCTGTTTGAACGAGCCATCAGCCTGATCCAGTCAGAATCAAACTCTGAGGCACTACACATTGCTGTTTATTACTGCCAAGATATAATTGTTCATAACCTTTCCACAAAACCATACCTCAAAAGAGTCAGACTAGCCCTTTAGTTCGTAACACATAATATACAAAATGCAGTCAGTATTTTGACATTAGAGAAGAGATGTGCAAAAAGTGGCAAACATAGAACATCAACCTAAATCTTTAAATCACCTAAATATTCCAAACTAAGCATACAGCGACGTGTAACTCTCTCACCTGTTGGGTCCTCAGTGGAGAAGCCCAGGTTGACCTTCCCGCCTGTCGCCTCAGCAACCGAGCTGGGACCAAACGCTGATTGGTGGGACCTGCGAATGCCCAAGAGAACAGTCCAATGGAACAGATAACCTTTAGCTGAGAAATGGCAGAATCACATCGTCAGAGGCCACGCTGTTGTGAACAGACAATTTTCTATTCCCACTGAGCTGCGGTATATATCAGAGGCTCCTGTATTGTTCTCAGCATAAAGTACCCTGACAGATAAAAAATGAGCGTCATCATCATCTTCTTTCACTCGGTTTCATTAGTGCCAGCCAGAGTCGTCAGCTTTGACTCTGTTTAAGGCGCATGAAAAATGCTGACTAATACAGTGTTTAATACACGAGCTTCAAACTTTCTGAATCGTAACGGACCCGTCATAAATCACAAGGACTACTTATTGTGCATCATTTCAAATTCATGCCTTGAATTTCCCTGCCTGACGAGGGTCAATAAAGGCCTGTTCTGTCCCAGAAATCTGTTTAGAGTATTAATGAAGATTCACGCACACTCACACACACACACCCCACCCCTCGAGTCTTTAAATTAGCCTAACCATAAATGGAGCTCAGTGGAGTTCCTCTCTTCTGCTGGGAAGCCATTTTCTCCTAAAGCTCCGTTCTGTCTGAAATGTGAATAAACATGCAGCAGTTTTTATCACCTATAACTTGCAGCACGAAGCAAACCGTACCCACAAGAAAAAAAAAAACATTTAAATCTTACCTCGTTACCTCCTGAGGGTTTTTCTCTGAAACAGAAAAGAAAAAAAGGTATGATCAAGGTTAAAAATATGCTATGATACAATATGATATATCATGTGTTATGTTATATGATATCATGTTATGAGCCATTAGCTGCTAACTTTATTATTCTCCCTGCATTGACCACATAACCACTGGGCTTGCTCGCTGCGTATGCAGCACAGCAATAAGAAAGCTGTAAACGTCCAGCTGTTTATTTGCTCTGAGCTCCGCACTAATATTGCGGCCTCGAGTCAGATTGCAGCGGAGGCTTGAGCTGGGCATTAATAAGTTTCGTAACATGGCTTCAGAGCTGTCTTTTGCCGAAGCTCCTTGTGGCAAAAACACAGCAATATTACAGTTTTGCAGATGGCACTCACCTCAAGAGAGATATAAACTGTTCTTTTTACAGAGACTAAACTGGCCCACGTCATTATCTTTCAAATATATTAGCCAAAGCCTTGTGTGGTGACTGTCTTTTCTCTGTTATTAGAAAGCGTGCGCTGCTACCCCATTGAAAGGGGGGGGATTAGAGGTGTTTTGTGACTTGGAAGCGTGCCACATCCTCCGACATGTGAAAGAGCCTGTGGAGTTCATTTAAATCGCTCGGGGACGTCGCTTCAAAGCGGAAAGCACGAGCAAGGACGGTGACGAAGGAGGTATCAGACGCTTCAGGTGCTATAAGGTCACACCTGCTTTACGATAATCCAACCCCCGCCCCCCCTCAGCTTCAAACCAGGTGCACGATTAGCAGTCACGAGGATTACAATGACTTAAGATGGGTGAGTCAGGACCACTTTTCTTTTATCGCACCGAAACACATGCCTCCTTCCTCTGTTCGAATGAGAATCCCCTAAGAGACAGTCTTTACTTCCTGCAGGCTTTAACTACGTAGGGCCTTCATTAGAGGGAATACGGTTGATTAAAATGATAGAACTGAAATAACAAACACAGTAATTCTTCTGTACTTTTTTGGAGGCTTTTTGGTAAGAAGGGAGAAGACTAAGAATAGCTTTTTAGAGGAGAAGCCAATGGGTTAATCTACTAAAGAACAAAGCAGACCATCCAACATAAGAATACAGCGTACTACTGATAGGTCAATGTTTTAGGGTTTGCAATGAATGACAAGTCTGTGTTTTAGTCTGGAACAAAAGTAAAGACTTTTTTCTAAATTTAAAAAAGCTTCAAAACCTCAAAGAGTGGTGACAGGTGGAAGATTCAAGGACACTGATTTTGGTTTGGAGAATAACAAAACCTTTGGAGATTTTGGACCATTAAAACATGTCTGAAAATGTACAAACTGCGCTGAACAGCAGTGAAAGATTGTTAAAGCTGATGAAGTATCCGATGAGGTGCAGATGCAATAGAGTACATCACGGTGTCGTCAGCATAAAGGTGGAAACTACCATTTGATAATTCTTGAATGGTGTATAAAAATCTAATACCTTCTGCCTTCACAAACAGAGACCTGTTTGAGACAAATGTCCAATCAGGAGCCACTTTGAAACATTACAATCACATCAAAACAAAAAAATTATTTTTTTTACTTTATTTAGTCCATACAAAGAGCGATCGTGTCTAATATGTTGATATGTTTTATTTGTGCTGGTAAACAGTTGTTGTATTTTGTTTCCAATCACAACTGATTTTCATCATCATTATCAGCACCTGAAAGAAAGGCTATAAGTTAAATATGACTATAAGTTCCCTATATGCTTAATGTGTAGCCACATGTTAAAGTGGAACATGTTCATTTAAACAAACTTGCCCTCCTGGCAGAAACCGAGACTGGATCAGGGCCTCGTGATCCCCAACACACACTTCCTCCTGATGTTCCCAGCTTCGATCATTTGCATAGCAGGTTGGTAACAAGGTTGGTTCAAGGTTACTACTTTCCCACATGACGCGGGATCGAGACACTGCCTTTTGTTTTCCCCAAAACCGGGTCCTGATATTTGAGTCTGTGTGGTAGTTGTGGACCGCTGCATGAGGCCCCAGGCACAAAAACAGAGATTATCTGCTGTGTTCGTGCCTCCCGTCCACACACAGAATTTTTGGTGAGGAAAACAATTTTTTTAAAAGATGCTTTCCTAAGAGGAGATTCTTAGAAACTTGGTTTTTTATGCATACTTGTAGACTTGGGATACAAAGCTTTTCAAAAACAATGGCATAGCCTATTTTGCAGCCTGTATTTGGATATGTTGTTAGCTTCATAGTGAAACAGAGTGAGTATTTCAGTTTTTATTTGACTGGACAAAAAAATGAATAAAATGTTTTTTAAAAATCAAATAAAACAACATCCAAAGTAGTGTAGACGAAGCCTGGATTTTTCCTGTTAGGTTTTCATTTTGCCATTTATGCATTTTCCTCCACAGATCTCCTCAGCAGTCCTAAAGCTTGTTACACACTCCGCAAGAACCAAGCAAATGGTTTGTTTTCTCAGGGTGGCAAGAACAAGAACAAACTTTGCTCTGGCCAGGACATTTCCTACTTCCTGAGAAACTCCTGGGAGGTCCTCGCGGAGCCAAAAGCATGAATGTCAACATCTCCACATTTCCGCATATAACCACGACAACCTCCAGCTCCTGACCATTCGCAGAAGCTGTCGGACACTACATGAGAAAAAAGTTCTGCCCAGATGATGGTGTCTGAAACAGGCTGCAAGAACAATGAATTCAGCTGTAAAAGATAAGTTTAATTTGTCTGTTTTAGTTTGGAATGGTGGGGAACAGTTATGTTTTGTTCATTTAAAAGAGAAAGCAAAACTACCACGCAAAAGCTTAAGAGCCTTGCTTGTTTTGAGTTTTTAAATAACTTTAATAAAAATCTCAAACCTTGAGTAACTCGCCAGAAGTACGGGTCATCACAGGGAAATGCTACGTGCTGAAAACTAAACTTGGCACAAGAAGTAAGGACATTTGTGTTTGGCTGATTATTTCTTTGTTGTAATGATGCTTCTTGGCAATAAATCTGATGCTTGTTGGAAAGGCTGTTTATTTCCACTTAAATGGTGCCACGTTTGTTGGGAAAATGCATTTGTGGATTTAGCAGCAGAGCTGGGTATGTGGGTTGGGCCCATGAAAAACTTGCTAAATGTAATGTAATGTTATGTAAAATATATAGCTCCTAATGAAATATTAAAACCAAAACTTTTAAATTCTAATGCCTTTCACAGTCTAGTCATTTTTGCCCTAATTTTTGCTCTTCATTTTGACACTCAGACAACCATCCCTGCAGTCACACACAAACCTCTCTAACCCCCTTTTTTTGTTTTCGGCTGCTGTTGCCTGACGAGCTCGGCGTTCTGCTGACAGCTACTGTTCTGCTTTTGTCAGAAGAGATATGGCGTGCCCTTGGTGAAGGCTACCACAGGGCTGTGTCGAGCCACAGCGCCCAGCCTCCGATGCTCCTCGCTAGCCTTTCGTCACAACCTCTGCACTGAGAGATTTGGGGTAGGGAGCAGGAGTTTGTTCGTTTGGAGCCATTTCAGAAAGAGGAAAGTGCCTACTTGGTTTTCTCATCCGCCTGTAGCAGAGGGCAGCGCAGAAGGAGAGCAGTACAAGCAGCAGAAGGGCAGCGAATGTGGCGGTCAGTCCCACCAGGACCGTGCAGTCGCCACCTTCTTCCTGTACCACCACTGCAAGGAGAAAATGTCACATCAGTGTTTCAACGCAGACATGTTGGGGCAGCGTCAGTACACTGAAATTCAATTTCAAAATCTGCAAACAAAGAGAGGAGAAAGTGGAGAAAGACCTTCAAGCTTAGGGGTTGTCTGCTATTGGACAACAACGGTAATGTTCTGTATTTTAAGTTTGTCAATTTTTTCAGAGGATTTTTAGTCAAAGCACTGCCAGGCTGCAAACTCAGCAAAGGCACAACCTCCCTTCCTAACTAATCTAAAACACGGAATTTCCAAAAGGCCCTGATCAGAAGCTGATTTTAAAAAAAAGGGCATAGAAATTCAGACAGAGTGTGTGTTCTGATGCCATAAACAGACAGAAGAATTATAAAATCAACTGCATATGTAACAGGAAGCCACATGAAGAGAAGCAAACGCAAGTCAGTGTTTGTCAAATGGACGGAGTTTTAGCCATTTCTGTGTTTGCCAAAGTTCCTTAGCTGTGGCGGCCATGACGAATCGAGTCAACTCCAAAACTGAATCGCTCGTATATGTTCAGTATATCCAAAGATTCCTTTCTGAGCATCAGTCAGTGCATTTTGCCAACAGTCAGACAAAGTTAACACCTGTTAGCGCTCAGCGTACGTTGGGAATGTCTCGGCTACTTCCTCGCCAAATTTTAGCTCAAGATTTCTACAAACAAGAGAGTTAGCTGTCAATTTGGGTTGACTCCAAAAGGTCAATCAGTTGTAGATGTACACGAAATGATCACTTTCTGAGCCTTTCCGTTCAGTGCTGTCCATGTTGCTAACAGACACAGGCAATTACACGATCGGTTGCCTGGGCGATAATGATAGTGCTTGTGCGATGATTCGCACGTTTCCCAAAAGAGAAAGGGAGACTTTCATCCAAGGCGACTTACAAGTGACGAACACACTGGCTGGCAAAATGGTCTAAATAAGACGGTAGACGTCACGAGAATCGAACCGACAACCTTCTGGTTTAAGGAAAGTACAGCCGCCTCATGATCTAAAACTGATTGGTCCTCACCCACTGTTAGATGGACGCTGCTCTTCAGAGGTGTGTTGAGGGCAGACACGGACGCCAGACAGTCCACTTGAGATCTGCTCTTAGCCGTAACGCTGTAGTTACTGGACACAGTGAAGAGGCTCTTCTCCATCGCTGCTGCGCTGATGCTGTACTCAGCCGGGCTCACCTCGACCCCACCACCCAGAGAGAGAGACAGTCTGTCACCAAATACTTTAACAAAGTTTCAAGGCTTCACTGCAGACACAGATCACAAACTGTATTCAGCTTCATGTTGCGTTTGATGATGTTAAAACGATCACCTGCGCTCAAAACAAGTTTCTGAATGCACATTAGAAATGTGATGAAAATGTAGAGGGGGGGGTTTCCAGTTTGAAGCAACTATGTTATTAATGTATGTGTAATTTAATATATCTGGGCTCGGTCGACATAATCTTGTAGAGCTGACTGAAAAGTTCATTAAGGCTGCGTCTGATTCAGTTTAACTGGGCGGGAAAAACTGGTTTCCTTTGACAAACGTTTTTATTTTAACGCTTTTGTCAAATCAGTTTCTGTTCACACTATGTGAGTTAGATATTTCAGTGAAACCAAAGAGAATCCTGTCATTTGAATCAGGTTTTGTGTCCGCTTTTGGTGAATCACTGAAAGCATTTCTAACTGAGACAAGATTGATATGGTTGCATCTGACAGAAGGCAAATAATTTAATGATGATTCAACATACCCAGATAAATGAAGAGCCAACAATAAAATACTAAAGAACTAGGTCGACTCGACCTGTTGTGTTACTTTGAAGTGCTTTAACTTCGGGGAAATCTGTAAGATCGTATGCAAAATTCTTACAACTATCTTTATTTTCATTCAACATGTTCATTTTTTAGGCATCAACCAAAGAAAATAAATTCTTTTTTTTATGTTGCAAAAATATATTTCTGTTTGAGTCAATCAAACCTTTGACTCCATCTTTCATGTTGTGATCCAGGAAAATTTCAGGAAACTTCCAGGAAACTTTCCTTCAAAAAGTATTGAGAAAACACTGTCAGGATTTTTTTTGTTTGTTTGATTAATCTTTCTTCTTTCTTTTTATTCCTTCAGATAATTTTCACATCACTTTGTATTTGACAGACATGAGGAGTGTGTGATAGTTTACAGTGACAGAAATTTGAATATATATATGCCAAAGTTTTATGCAAAGATCTCACATGATCTGTTAGTGCTTGGATTATGCATTTGGGATTACTCCCAGCTACTACCACACCAAATATTAGCTTAATATCTGTAAAACTGACTTAGTTGTAACTATTCTTGTGTTTGGAGAGGTCGACTAGCTGTGGCTGGCCATCTTGAATCAGGCTGACTCTGAAAGTTAATCAGTTGTAGATGCACATCCAGTCATTACTTTCTCAGAGTTTCATGCAAATCTGTCCACTGGTTTATGATATATTTTGCTAACAGACAAGCCTCAGTTTCTTTCATCTAAAACCTCTTTTTGCTCCTGTTTCAACCCAGAATATTCGAGTACAGTGGTTATATCACCGGTGTGACAAAAATGCTGATTTGTGTCTTAAATGTGATCATTTGCTCAAGTCTATACTGAAGGAGAGACGATGATATTTAATCCAGAGTTAAACAGTAAATATGCCTTTTAATCCTGGCTTTAAATCGCCTGCCTAGCATGTTCCAAACTCCATCCAGACATCATTAGATTATTGTCAATGTTTTTATGGGATTGGGGTTTAGTTTGTCATTTTAACAAGCTAAGATCCACCAAACCACCCCCCCGACCCGCTTACACCATTACTTTTTTTATGCACATCCCAGGGAAATATGTTCTACATTCAATTATCCAATCAACACCTTTCCTGAAAGAGATATATGTTTGAACCAATCTTTCTTTCTTTTTTTTCTTAAAAGGAGCAATTTTAAGCATAAAGCTTCCAGGGTTAAAAAAAAATCAACAGAGAGACAATAAAAAGGCACAGGAACAGCTTCGAATAGGTGATATCTGTGCCCATATTGTCATTAAACAGCAGGTGCCTTTCATGGTCAACTCTCTTTTTTTTTTTCATTTCCATTTTAGTAATCAGTGCGCAACATAATCTAGAAAAAAGGGTTTAAGTGGGATGAGTTTATTGTTAATAGCAAAATAATTACTAGCACATAATAATAGAATGGATGGTCAATCAAATCAGCTCCTGTAATTCATTCTGAAAGCGGCGCCGCCGTCACCACGACACACCGCTCTGCCCTAACTGGGTCAGGAGGACCCCCCACCCCCTCACCCTTACAGCATGAGAAACAGAAGGTGTTTCAGGTAAAAGTGAAATAACGAAAAGCTTGTTGTTGTGTGTTCACCTTTTTGCCGTTCAGCTGCCACTGGAGAGCAGGTTCAGGGAACCATCCTGCTGCTCGACACTGAAACAGAACCGAGTCGTTCTTAAAGGCCAGTCTGTCGCCTCCCAACACTGTCACGATTCCTTTTTCTGCAATTAGACAAAAACCTTTGTTGATCACGACTTGAATGACCAAGTTGCCCTCTTGTGTGTCCACGCACATGTGCAATGAGTATCATTGCACAATGAGTATCATTGCACATAGAGGGAAATTAAGTGTAATTAATAATGGTTTAAAAACATTAGTACCTATCTTCTGAAGTGGGATACTCCTTCTGCTGGAGTATCCGAGAAACTCAGAAGGATTTTCTCCAAACACAACATCCCAGTACATTTCAAACCCAACAAGACTCTCAGACAGAGGCTGATCCACCCTAAGGACAAAACACCCAAACCAAAACTGAGCGGAGTTGTGTATGCAGTTCAGTGCAGCGAAG
>NC_051431.1:19821514-19836260 GCF_001649575.2 Kryptolebias marmoratus
GCAAGCAATCCAGCTTACATCACATCTCAGCTTTAAAAGCTCAACTCCACACTCTCTATTTCTGAATTGAGAAAGCTCCTCGGATGAGAAGCGAAACGTCTTCAGCTACAGAATAGAAGTCCAGTTGTTTTTGTTTTTTAACTTTTTTTGAAGTTCCTTTAGGCCGTTTTTGAAGTGTTATTATTGGGGTGTGCACATCCTCTCATCTCTTTCCTGTTCGCTCACAAAAGATGCATTTCTTTGGTCCTGGTTGATTGATCATGTCTCTGAGTGTCAGTCGCCCGACGACTGCATCTCCCCCGTTTTCCCTCCTTCATCTAAATCCCTGCCTGACAGGCCAGCCACTCAAGGCCCAGAGAGATACAGTGTCTCTGTGAAGCCTGTTGTCTGGCTAAATGAAAGGCAGCAAAATGCAACAGACAGTTCTTATAGAGAGGAAGATAATTGGAGAAGCTTTGGTGCTTTATCTAAGTGAATGACGCGTCTGTGTTCATTACGCTCAAACTCAAAGGTTTGATTCGCATAACGGGCTGTTCCTTTCTTTTTGTTTTCCAAGCTGTTTCATTTGATGGATAATGTTATGTCATAAATGCTGTAACAACCTGTTTTTACAGCAAGTGCTTCCGATGGCAGAAGACGAGCGAACCCCTAAAGCCTCAGCTGCAGCGAATGGGGGCAGCCTCGATGGCGCCGGACGATGGAGGTCGCGGCTCCGTGGGATCGCAGCTGATTGAGACGCGTCACTGGAGAAAGTGACTCCTGGACAAGGGTTTTGTGCAGTTTGGTAATCAGTCTGGGGAATCTGGCGTCGGGCTCTGTGAGGAGAACTTCTTTTGGCGAGCTCTGATTTTGGAGATTTTTCAGCAGGGATCTTCAGGGACCAAACTGCTTCTTCAAGAGCAGCTTTAAAAATATATATATAAAAGTAGAATTACAGTGCATGTGCATGCAGTTTGTGCTCTTTATCTCGCTCTCTCTCTCTCGCTGCACAAGCGTGGGTATGAGTGTATTCCGGTGAGCATACCAGCTATACCTCTGCAAGGCAAATTACCTCGGGGAGGTTCTATCTTCTCTGATTTATATCAGCGTTCTCCTGCAGCTCCTGCCCGCACTGCACACCCTGGTTGCGGTCAACAGGCACGTACAAACTGCACTGATTTGCTCGAGAGAAGAGTTTGCGTTCATACGCTGCATTTGTGACTGCGTGAGTAAGCAGACACAGAGCGGGCTGGTCATCGTTACATCGGGACAATCAAAGCAGCCAGCGTGGATGAAAGGGCGCAGAGTACGACCAGCCACGGCTGTAAACTGCGTGGCTCCGCTCCAACAGTGTATTCGAAGCTGCAGTACACAAATCACAAGCAGAGTTGCTGACTGTTAGCTCGGCGTGCCAGCATGCACAATTAATTCAAAGGCTGTGTCAAGCCATAGTGATCTTCTGTATCCAGACTGGAGGGCCTGATTCGCCATACACTGCTGTTAATGGCTGCATACGTCAGCAGGGATTTGTGGCACCGGCAGCGATAGGGGTGGGGGCTCTCCTCCTAATATATTGGAAGCAGTGGGTCATTGGTTCTGTTTCTTGACACTGTGCAGGAGATGATCCCGAGCTGGATTTTTTCTCTCTCTCTCTCTCTCTATTGCTTTTCTGAGCACTCAATTCAAGTGCAGTTACTGCAGATGCAAATAGGCTGAAAGATAGGAGGACACAGATCCAAACAAATCCTGCAGACTCTGCTGAGTTGTCTTTTCACTGGATGCGCTCCACTGTGCTTGTCAGCGGCAGCGGAGTGTCTTAATAGTACTGCTTTTCACAAAAGCTCGCCGTGGTCAGTGTGAAAGGTCGAATCCTAAAGAAAGAGATCAAATATTAAAGTTTGACCTGAACCTGAACGGTGACACACACCTGAACGCAAATGTCTACATTAGCTGGAGGACATGACATTTCCAACCTCATCTGTGATAGTGCTGTGAGAATTTAACCAGTTTGTACCAATACGACATGCACGATGTATGTGTACCAGTAGAGCAAGTGTGAATTGTTTCAATTTAGAGTGAAATAAAGATGCATTGGTTCTTACCTCATTGTACTGGTAAAATTTTATTCTTTTAATTATTACTGTGTCGTAAGCAGGTTTGTTTGCATACGTAACGTTGAGAAGCTGAAACTCTTTATACATTTGTGTATGGAGAATAAACTACCCTACCCTACCCTACCCTACCCTACGGCTTTATTTTAGTGTCATCCTACTTTGGAACAGTATTATTTTCTCAGTAGCATCACCTATTGTTCAGGAGGAAAACTGCAGCAAGTTTGGACTACAACTAGTATCCCTGAAAGAAAAAGAATAGGACTTGTAGAGAGAAAGTGACAGAATGTGCAATTCATGTACAGTATTTTGATTTGTTAATTTGCAGCTTTCTTATTCCAATATTCAGCCAGTTATGCATCTTCATCTTATTATCGGAGACTGGGTCGTGGAAGCAAAAGGTCAAGGGAGGGAAGCCAAGACATGCCTCTCCTGAGCAACACTCTACAGCTGCTCCTCGGGGTCCCAAGGTGCTCCCAGCCCAAAGAGGATATATAGCCAATCCCAGATTGTTTGGACTCTTTGTTACTGTTTTCCTTGAATTTATTTCTGTTAATGTTTAGGTTGTCCTAGTTGGATCTTTGTTTGGTTTTAGTCACCTTACCATTTCCTCCCCTTTCCCAGCTGCTAGTCATTTCCTCGTCAAGTTACACTCGTTCCCTTCCCAGCTGCGGTCAGTTACCTGTCATCAGTTCCTTTGTGATTTGCACTCCTCCTCAGTATATTAAGCTCCCTGGTCTCATTGTCCTCCACTGGCTCCTCTGTTGTGTTCTGTCTGTCTCTCATGATCGTCTCCTTGTTTCTTGAGTCTCTGTAAGGAGCATTCCACTTATTTTTGGTTGTCCTTAACATGGCGGAGGAGTTTGAGTACCCCGAAAATCCTTGGGGCTATGTTAGGCCCTGGTAGGGACTCACATGGCAAACTGGCCTTCAGGGAGGGTTCAGACTAAAAACATTTTGAAAATCTTGGTAAAAGAGAGGAGGTTTGTCAGCAAGCACCTAGTAGTCAAGCTTTGGCTCCTGAGATTGGGACAAACTCAAAAATCTACAAAAAGTAACCTCCAGGCGGACCTCCCCACCTAATCCCTCCAGTGAGTTTTGGGTCTGTCCCAGGGTCCGGAGACCCCTGAGTGGTCAGGGCAGCACGCCATGTAAACTGAACAGCAGGCAAGGCAGGGCCCTGGGCGAGCTGAGTACTGGCACATAAACTGGTTAATATTGCATTAGATCTGCATAATGTGTTCAAAATCTACTATCATTGCAATATTATTGTGTGCAAAATCAATATTTCAAAGAACTGCAATAAATTACAGACACAAACTGGACGCCAATAATATATTTGGCAACTAAAACTCCCACTGCCCTAAATGCCAACAGCTGATTTAGATGATAGTGGCTGGAATGCTATGGCACACGGAGAGTCTTGTGATGACGGCTGAGAAGAAAAGAAGTGAAGAAAATGTGGTTTTATTGCTATTAACAATATTCAGCAGCATTGCAATTTCCAAATGTTTTGCGACTCTGTGTTGCACTGTGCCTGTATGTTTTGCGACAAATCATTTGGCATTTGATCAAAACTTACACTGAATAGCAGTGCTTCACAGTAAAGGGATGAATCATTTCAAGTTATATCAGTTTTTACTGTTCATGTGCTTTTATTGTATCAAATCACTGACAGTGTTGATATATACATTAGCTCATAAATGCACATCTGTAATCTGTCTGATTCTTGACATCAAATTTGAGGTCAATATCCCTAAAAAAAGAATTAGTTAGAGCCTTTTCTTTTTTTTTTCAATTAGATGTGGCATCCATCTTGAATTGGAATGATCCCAAAAATGAATGACTTTTGGTAAACCATGAAATATTTTGCTAACCACAGAGAGAGTTGACTCCAACAGTTTTCAGCACGGTGTCGCACGATGTTTAGTGGTTGTGGTGCGCGTTAGAGATGAGTCTCAGCTACTACCATAACAAATTTGAGCTCAAAATCTGTAAGTAGCCATTTTTATGTTTGCTATGGTCAGTTAGCTGTGGCGGTCATCTTGGATTATGTTGACTTCAGAAGTTCATCAGCTGTAGATGTACATCCAGTGATGGCTGTCGGAGAGTTCAATTAAAATATGTCCAATAGTTCTTCAGATATTTTGCTCACAGACCATCAAACTAGCATGAGCACAGACGCAGGTAATTTACGTCACCGCCCGCAACCTCTGGCCCTTCATTTGGGTAAAATCCTTTAAAACGGGTAAGAGGAGAGTGGAGGAGATTGGCTGCAGCTGCAGACTGTAAATCCTCCTCTGCTCCTTTGTCTGACTGACACGGAGCTCAGCCGTTTCCAGCTTGCATTTATAACTCAGGCCCAATCAATTCCTCTCCCCCACCCACGCTGCCATTAACCGTTGTCACAGAAACCATCAAACGTACAAGGCCGACTTCACTCCACCACGCAGGCCCTGATAATTTCCCCCATCCGTGATGTACGCTGATATCGATCACTCGTGGGCTAGTTCAGGTAACAAAAAAAAAACAACAAAACCTTAAAGCTTCTATTCTTCAGTCCCTCGCTTCAAAGAGGATTCAAACAAAGGATTTAAGAAAGGCAAGTTGAATGCTTAGGCGATATACCATTTCTTTTGTCTTTCAGTAAAGCAGGCAGTGTGTGGGCGTGTAGAATCAAAGCAGCTACACAACTTCTGTCTCTTCAATTACCTCAGTTTTTTTTCTCTTTTTTTTTACACATGCTGCTTTCTGCTCCATCAAGGTTAAATTGAGGGTTTTTCTGCACTCTCTCACATGGCAGCAGCTTTCGAGAGACTTGCCATCTGCTTGTTTTCTTTGGCTGTTAGTGTCCATGTGTATGTGTGTGTGTGTTTGGAGGGGGGGGGGTTGTGCACAAACTTTATGTTTGCCAGAGTATCCTTGAGAGGAGAAGTATAAAAAAAAGAAATAAAAAAGGAAAGAAACTTGGAAATTTACTGCAGTGGTGTCGATGCTGGTACACTGACTCAAGTAAACACATGTACACACAAGTGCAGATTTGTTAGGAATGTATTGTCAAAGAGTTTATGAACACACTACTTTCAATATTTATGACGATTTCCATAGCTAATTTAGGCCAGAGCTATTACAATCAGATTGTTTTACTGAAAAAAATTCAAATGATTGGAGCTGTGTATTTTTGCATTTAGTGAATACATAAAGATCTATCTTGAAGGGCTAGTGAAAAACTTTTAAAGGGGGATTGTATAGATTGCTTATTAGGAGTCAGCATCTTACCTGCGGTAGACAGCAGTCAAACCAATCTCAGTTTGACGACTCAGGGAGAAATTATCACGTAGGAGTCAAGCTAATGGTTACTATGAAGACGACCCAACTAGGAGCAAATTTCCACCATTTGAAATAACTCAAACCTTTAAAACTTCATAGCATTTCAAGTAAATGCTCTAAATGTTTGAACCACATTACTTTACAGTGAGTAAAATATCTACTTGATCATTTCAGTGTCATCTTATCTAGTAATAGCACCTTTTTTTACCCTGGATAAAACTAGGCCACATTTAACCTAAACAGTTTAATCTTCATAGCTTCATTTATATAACACATAAAAAAAAGAAAATATTGCTTGAAAGACATCAGTGATGTAACAGTGCTTGTATTTGTACAGAACCATAGCAGGACAGACATTTGGTATATGAGGGTACGTGATAAATTCTCCACTCCCACTTAGAATATTTTGTTTATAACTGCCTTTTGCTAATTCTGTAACAAGACATACACCGTATGGAAATCAGTTATGTCATATAATGTACTTTTTTGAAATACTATATATATGATATCTCTGTGATGGACTGGCAACCCGTCCAGGGTTTACCTGCGACAGGGTTTGGACAAGCAGATAAAGAAAATGGATGAATAGATGGATATTAAGTCAGTTTCCCACACCAGCACTCAGCTAGCTAAGAAGCTAGGTGTGAGTATTTCACGTTTTCTTTATTTTGTATGTTGACTTTTGTATGAGAACTTGGCTTAGTAAGGCATAAGAAGTGCTTGTAAAGCTGAGTTCTTGAGTTCTGCTACATGGTCAGTACTTAGGTATTCTTGGCAGTCTTAGCTAAATTTGATGTTAGTTAGTTTTAGCCATCTACTATTCTTTCACTTGTAGATTAGGTTTTGCATCAGATAGTTACAGGATTAGGTAGGCTACACATGGCCCATTTTGCAGCTTGTGTTTCACTCATTTGTGTAAATCATAAATGTCAATGGAAATAAATATATTATAAAGAACTGACACTATGCAAAGGTATACAATAGAGCATTCACTTCAATTGCTATAAAGTTTTGATGTTTGCGTTGTTTTAGTTAAATCATCTCTGGAATAAAGATCATTCTTAATAGTTTTTGGCTTGATTCCTCTATGAGAACTTCTCCTTGATTCTCCAAACTGGGATCGCTCTGACCACCTTCTACTGCAACTAAAATACTGATGTCTCAAAGTACGACACACAGCCCTTATCAAAAGCTCTAAACTATACCCTTGTCAAAAATAATATATATATATATATATATATATATATATACTGTATATACACACAAAAAAATGTACGCACCTTGGACAAATAGCGTAGCTGTTCGGATGTCAATGAGCTGGAGGTCACAAGTCACTTGTCCTTGGTTGTTTCTCTCTGTGTTGTTCAGGACAAGGACCCAGCAGTCCAATTTTGAGTTTGGACACTTATCGGCTGTGATGTTCGGGTAGGGGGTGGGCAGGGCACCATCCTGCTTGGAGACAGTTAGCACTGCTCTTCCATTCAGCAGCCACACCATGACCGTCCAGACAGAGCTGGAGGTGCTGCAGGAGAACCTGGCCTCGTCTCCTCGCAGAACCGTCAGACTTGAAGGCGCCAGCTCCATCTGAGCTCCAACGGCTGGAGACAGAACACAGGCGGACATGAGCTTGTTTAACACGCATATTTATCCATTTGAGAAACAATAAAACACCCTCCTGTTTTAGTTACATTTGTAACTGCTACTGTGCTGAAAGTTAGAAGATTAGCTTGTTAGCTCAATCTAACACACAGTAGAGACCAAACATGTCTTTCCAGTGGCAGCAAAATGAGCCTGCATCACACTATTATGGTCTGTGTTGTATGTTTAGTCCACTCAAAATTTACAGTGTGAGAAAAGAAATATGAAACAATTTTTAATTTTGACTGCATCACTTTAATACTCTTAGCCGCTACTGGATCAAATTTGACTTCAGTGACCGTAAAATTGACTGAACTATAGCCATTTTTGTGATAGCTAAGGTTGATTTGCCGTGGCGGCCATCTTGAACTGAATTGACTCCAGAAATGAGTCAGTTGTAGACATACATCCAGTGATTACTTTCTAATAGTTTCAAGAAAAACCTGTGCAGTAGCTCATGAGATCCCATCTCTTCTTAACAACCAGACACACAGACACACACATACACACAGAAACATCGCCTGCCTTTTGTCGAATGGTGACAGGCGATAAAAATGTAACTATACTCTCAGCAGCGACGCCACATGAGGCTCAGTTTTGCAATCCTATCTGAGAGTGACTGCAAAAGAAAAATGTTCCTTAGTTTATTGGTGTAAGTTTAAACCTGTCTGTTAACAAAGTATTAAATGAAGCACTGAACGCATTTTAAATGGAACTTTCAGGAAATAATCCATGGATGTACTTCTATAACTCATTACCTCTGAGAGCCAATCCAATTCAAGATGGCCACCATAGCCAGCTGAACGTAGAAAACACATAAATGGCTGTAATTCTGACAATTTTGAAAATACTGAGCTAAAATTTGGAGTTGGTAGTAGCTGATAGTCATTCACAATACATACTTTGAGTGTGACATCTCACAGTATCACATGAATAGTTTCGAGGTTTGACCAAAACTACTACAACTCTGTCATTTCTCAACAAAAGATGATCTTAGTATAAAATTCTGGCATGAAAGGTGGCAGGCGATATACATTCCTTCACAGACTCTTGTTCTGTAAATCACATTATATCATGAAGCACATATAAACACCTGTTCTCTTCGTGAATCCCTGTTTTTATATAAGGAGGAAAAGGAAATATTCTTTAATGGCAAATGTCTGAAAAATGTAGATTTATGGGGCCTATTTAGAGGGTTGGAGCTCTGTTTGTTTGTGTTGGGACAATACAGCCAGCTTGCAAAGTTCTAAATTATGCATGTGTTTAGGATATTGGGTCCCTTATCCAGCACATAGGGTACTTTCTTTAAATGCTACGAGAAAACAGCTAAACATAACTTACACGTTGTGATTCAGAATAGATGTCTCTAGAGCCTGCTAGCCACCCAATATATCTAACCAGTGATTAGATTATCAGTCGCCTTTAAGAAAATTATTTATAAAGCACAGATAGATCATTAAACCCTCCGTTTGTTAGGTCCTACAGCGCGGCACATCACTGAATGACGTCTTCAGCCAAGAAACACCATGGGCTTGTTGTGAGCCGAAGTCTCACCTTCAGTCCTGCAGGAGACGAGAAGCACCAACAACAGAATAACGTCCATCTGTTGATCTGCAGATCCAGTTAGTCGATTATTCAACGGTTAATGAATCTGGAAAAAAAAAAAAAAAGAAAGAACAGTTTCCTGCTTGTTAACTTATTAAAAATAATAAAGTCTAGATCTGTAACCTTTTCACCCTACATCTGTGTCATTTCAGCCACAATTACATGACACTACTAAAATATATAACTCTAAAATGGGTCAGTACTTTTGCGTTCATGTTTTACTCCCAGTATTTAATTGACTTATAGTATAAGTATAGTCATGAAATCTGAGAGCGTACCTTTTTGTACTGTGATCATCTGTTTACTGTACTTTTTCTTAAACACCTGCTTATACAAACAAACTTTGTACTAACTGGTTACTTTAATCCAGATACAAACTATTCATATGAACTCACCTTAATTAAAGCCACAGTATCATTATATACGTAGAAACACAGAGCCACTGAGCATTTGGAATCCGATCCACCGCTATTTCTCACAGGGTTGAAAGCAGAATTTCTGCAGTAAAATTGCAGCTCAATTGTACAATAAATATCCATAAACTCTGTTTTGTTCCTTGGCTTACCTCTGCCTGGCGTTTCTGTAAATGGCCGGCAAATATCACACAGAGTAGACACATCTCGATGATGCAGTTTCTTCCTCATGCCTGCTCAGCTCAGTCATATCACCCAAAACCTCTCCGTTAAATATTACCAGGATCAGTGGGAACTTTGTCCCATGCTGCAGACGCAGTGTGATTCAGACTGCAAACAATTCTCCCTTGAGTCCTCAGGTCCCTGAGACTAGGGCCGCTTCGTTTTGAATGAGTGGTTTTAGACAGGTGGGATCATTTGATACTCGTTTGTGATTTTCTGATTTGTGATACGGTTTACTTTATTGGTTTTCGTTTTGCACAGCTAGAGTAGAAAATGGGATGGATGGAAACTTAAAAAAGAAATGTGAAGGGGCCCAAATACACCTTCCACTGTGTCTCCAACGTAAGTTACATTTTCAAAGAGAAACATCCTGTTTGTACTTTCTTTTTTTTACTTTTTGCAAGCTAGTGCTCCTTGTTAGATGTTTAGAGTGCTAAGTACCTCTTCAATGCAGCCATAATAAAACCTGTTTTTATTTGTTTTTTTAATTCTTCAACTTGTATTTGAACACGCCTGTCCTCTGCCATCCATCATCCACTGCAGCACCCAGCTCCATCTGAGTCACCCTTAGTTCCCACGGACTACTACACATTAGCCCGTTCTTCTTTGTAAAGAGGTCTGCACAACTTCGGGTTTCAAATCTTTGTCCTTTTCCAGACTCAAATTTTTATATTTTTCTGTTAATAATTTTAGCTCTTTTTAACGCCAAAACATCTGTGAGTTTATTGAAAAGGTTCAAACACTGAGAAAAACAGCAAACTGTACACAAAACGATGGGCAGGAGAGAAAACCTTTCTGAAAATAGGTTTCGATAGGCTATTGAAACTAAAAGACATGTTCTTTGCAAAAGTTTATATGTATATAGATATATATATATATAGATATATATATAGTGTGTAAATCAGTTCATACATGATAGTCTTAAGCTGCAAATTCTGTGGAATAGAATTAAATAATCAGTTTGATTTATTTCATAAAGAAGGAATTAAAAGGAAAGTTTAATTAACAAGTGTTTTGTTTGACTTTCCTTTACCTATTAAATGATTATCTAAATTGAAATAGCTAAAGGAAACAATGTTAATGGTTACATAAGATACAAAATGATGTGAATATCCCAACGTAACGTAACGTAACGTCAAAACTGTCGTGTATAACTTTAATTTTAACAACCTACAACAATTAATACTAATAAATAAAGAATAAGTTTAGTGTTTATTTGCTTCAGCATTAATTTTACTTATATAAAAGATTTTTTGTGGAAAAAGTTATTCTTTTTACACTGATTTTACATTGCATCTTGTAAGGATAGCTAACTTCCTACTATGGCAAGAAATATAAGATTTCTCCTCTAAAGGAGTGCTGTTTTTCTTTTATAATGCTGAGAAAATATTACATTAAAAGCTTTTATGCTAGCTAAAATGTTGGCTACCCTACGTTTCATATTTGTATGTCTTTCATGTGTTTTTTATGTGAAAATTCATGTTCTTGTTTAAGCAGAAAATGAAACAGGGAGTAGAATCTGGACACTAACTTGTTATCCATACCTCCATACCTGGAGGGGAAAAAAAAATCAAACTCCATAGTTGTCACGACTCTGTGGGAATCCTATAATATTAATGGTAATTCTTGTCAAACTCTAACTAGAGTCCCAAGACATGACATTTGCTGTTCTGTTTGACAATTTCACTACTCAGCGCACTCAATGTCTAAATCAAAACTGGATCCATGAGTTTTTTTGTTTTTTTTTAATCAGTCTCTTTTAATTTTTCCATTACATCCACATCTTAGCTCCACGTTTCAGTCTTTGTTCAACAAAGTGCATTGATCAGTCAGCAGTATATCAGCAGAGGTTCTTGTGGTGCAGAGGTCCGCATATGTTCTTCTTCACGGGACCGTTTAAAGATTATACGTCTCAGTTGGCATTCAGTTGATAAAAGGAGGAAGTAAGGCACAAAACGAGAAGAAAAGAGCAGAACGGTTCCGAGCGGGTGAATTATGAAAGCCTGGAGCCACAAAATAAAGTGTGCCATTTTCTTTTTTTAAAAGGTCACCAGCTCTTAAGGTTAGTAAATTAGAATTCTAAAAGAAACAAATTGGTTTGAGTTCAACAAAACTGCCTTTTACAAAAGCTTTTCATAACAAACACCACCTGGCTACTCTGCACATTTGTTATTATTATTATTGTTGTTATTATTATTATTATTATTATTATTACAGTCTCTACACATTCAATATAAAAATTAAGTCAACATTGCAGTCAAAAGTGGGTTAGGACAGTTTGGGACTTCATGACCATCGGTCCCCAGAGGAGGCCAGTGGTGAGACGCTGTCCAACGAGGCTCAAGAGGGACGGGGTGGGGGGGTCAAGTGTCAGGGGTCAGGGAGAGATGGAACATTATGGCTCCTTCAGGCTAGACAACAAGACAAACAGATGAGAGAGAGAGAGAGAAATAAATAAATAAATTAAACAAGGTCACACATTTGCTGGCTGTCGGACGCAGCCGCCACCGCCACCTCTACGCCTGTGCCACCCAGCGCGCCCGCTACTCCCCGAGGCGCCTCTGAGAGCTCGCTCAGCAGCGTCTCCTAACGAGGTGCGACAGGGCCTCCGATGGGCCGAGAGGCAGCTCTCTGAGGGAGGAGGGGGACCGGTTTTTCCCACCCATTCCTTTACTGATTGTTTCTTAAAGCTCCTCCTGCAGCAGGACTCAGATTACCCAGAGTGGAACTAAAAAAAAAAAAAAAATCTGGCTTTGAAGATTAGGATTATTATCATCACGGCCATCATCAGCATTGCTTCTTAGGCTGCCTCGGAGATTTAAAAAAAAAAAAAAAAAAAGAGGGAGTTGTAAGATGTTTTTTGTTGTGGCTCCAGATGATCCTCGGGCACTCTGTGCTCACTGAGGCTTTTTTTAGGTGGAGCGGCTGGGTTATTCTGTTCCCACTGCCTGAACCTTTAAAACTGTAAGTCAAGGGAGAGTAAAAAAAAAAAAAAAAACACTAACTGTACTTGGACACAAAGGTGAAGCAAGGACAGTCTTGGGCTTGGTGATATTCATACCCTGTAAATATAAAAGGCAATGGCATTTCACAGTAATAAAAGCCACTGCTGCACAGGTACATTAGGAGCTGTTGCCACGGTGACAGCTTGAGTAATTGTGTAATTATGCATTTGCCTTTTGATTTGACAACAAAGTCAACGGGGCAAACAAAATTCTAAATACAGGTTCATCTTTTTAATTAATGTGGTTATGTAAGGGCCAAATATAAAAGCAGGGTCCTGGTCAGTCAAGCCATATGATGTTGTACTGCCCCCCAGTGGTGGAACACAGCCACTAAAGCCAATAAGTGAAGAAGGAAAAAAAACAAACAATAAATGAAGAATAGAAGACAGAAGTTTACCTGAAGAGTTGCAAGCCGCCATCATCGCCCCGCTGCAAACTACTCAACCTCTTCCTCCTGGTGGAACACAGAGAATGTTGTGTTTAAATGCAACACGTGCACATAAAGTTAGAGACGGCAAAAAGAAGGAGGTCAGGGCAGTCCAGGGTGTGGTGATCCTAAGAGTTTGTTGCTGTTGTTGTTGTTTTTAAAGGTGACTGGACTTCTTTTCTTTTATGAAGACAATATGCTTCTCATCAAAGGAGCTTTCTCAGTTCAAACTGAAAAACGAGGAGCTCCAAGCTTTAAAACTGCAGTGAGCTGCTCCGTTTATGTGTCAATAGGACTGGGTCAGGGTTTTGCGCATTTTCAGGCCAAAAAGGAAGCTGGTTCATCCTAGGGATAAAACAGCCAAACAGTATCTGCGTGGTGTGACGGACTCGGCTCAGTGAGTTCAGATTTCTATGGGGGAGAAACCAAACAGCCTCTCCACAGACGCATGGCACACAGGCGCTGTTCTCGAGACATAATTTGGACAGAGAAGATGGTTTAAAAGAGGTGTGAAAGGAGCCATCTTTGTTAAACGAGACAGACCAACATTAAAGCAAGGAGGAAGTCTCAGGTTTCAGCTATAACAACACAGTTCTGAATCTGAATCTAATATCCAGTCAGTTTCGCTCTAACTCACTTTCATGCATGTAAACAAAACATCTCCCCTGTGGACCAGGCCAACAAGGACCCTAGTGGCCCTCAAGTGGGAGGGGAGGAAATGTGATTTGAGTGTGAGTTCAACTCATATAAACGGCACTGCTGACTGCAGTTTTATAGCTTGGAACTCCAATTTTTTTTTTTATTTGAATGAATTGAGAAAACTCTATAAATAAGAAGCACAATGGGTTTTAAAGAAAAATATATATAAAAATAAAAAAAATAAAAAAAGAAATAATGCCCAGTTGCCTTTAAAAAAAATTTTTGATCAAGAGTGCACGACTGCAGGACGATTAAAAGGTCCAAAGAGGAAAGATTGTTGCATAAATAAAACAAACCAAAAAAGCTTACATTTTAAGAATAGCTGTCTCTTAAACTTCATTCTGGTAGTTTTCAGACAACAACATCCAAAAACCAGACAAAGGGCAGTCAAGATGTTTGCCGTCTTGTCTCTGCGTTCATGTTTTACCGCTTAACACGACAACGAACAAGACACTTTAACAGGCCCGGCAAGCACGGGTCAGGACCTCAGGTGTGGAAAACTGCTTGAACTTGGGTTTGCGACGCGCCGTTCTCCTCTTCCTTTGACGCGTTAAAAAGAAGGACAGGGGACTGTGTGAGGTCATGCTCCAAATGAAACAAGGGTTTCATTTTTTGTGGTTGCAGCGATCAAAGGCTAAAAGTGGTGAACAAGTAATCAGAGTAACGTGCGGTGTTTGGCTGTGACGGCAGATTCGAGACAAACACGGGAAACAAATGACTCATACAGCCTGCGTTGCTGTTTACTGAAGCGACTCCAGCGAGACAAGAGTGGTTGTAAGAATATCGTTTAAGATTGTAATTTGAAGTGGGAGTGGGAGAGCTGTTCTCTGTACACCGTGATGACAGTTTTATTGAACTGACACTCAGCGAGCTCCAAGGGACTGGTCTCATCATCTATAATAAAATGCCACCCTCATTTGATGCCTTGATTGCCAAAACCCTCTGATGAGATCTGTTCCACTTCACTCAGCATGGAAACAAGTTAGGGAGCAGCTCATAATCCTTTGGGTCACCCAAGATGAAACTCTTTTCCACCGTCGTCTTCTAAGCATTCGGGGTGTTCTTTGGGCGGAAAAAATAAGCACAAGAGAAGATTTCTTGCATAAAAAAATAAAAGAAATATCAGTTGCCCCATAAAGTTGGTGCAACACGTGGTTGGGTTGTGCCGACAAGCCAAAAAGATAAAACCGTTCACGTTGACAAAAAGACAAGGCCTCAGTGGAAATTGTAAAGGTCTCTACAGGACTGAGCAATTATTGTGTTGCTTTGATTCTGCAGCTGACTTGGGTTTGTGATGGGATCATGCAGGAAACCCCC
>NC_051431.1:19836311-19843406 GCF_001649575.2 Kryptolebias marmoratus
CCCCCCCCCCCCCCCCGTACGGTTCACACCATGCCAAACAGGAACGGAAATTCAACAATCCGAATATATACCTCTTCTGCTTCCTCCTCTTCTTCCTCCTAAGAAAGATGAAATCAGGGTGAATTGAATTTGAGGATATAAGCAGGTAGGTGGAATATTGGTCCTTGTGTGAATGCTTTATTTTCCCTCCCGTTTCCAGACTAGTTTCTCCTTAAAGGTTAAGTGAATTACAATAACCATGCTGCACACCATCGGGCACCTCTATGGAAAAGGATCATGAAAGCCTCGTGCAGCACACAGAGACGGAAACAAACAACAAAAGAAAAAGGTAAAGCCTAAAAAGAGGGGACACCAAAAAAAAAAAACAAGAGAGAGAACAAAAAAAAAAACAAGAAACTACCTCACTGCCTCCATCGTCTTGGTCCTGCAATAAAATATATAAACAGACAAAACAGATAGAAAAGGACGGGTGCAAAGAAGGCAAAGCAGTGAAGCCGAAGCAAGTTGGAATGTCTCAGAGGCAGAGCCTTTTTTTTTTTTCACACACCACTTCGAATGACAAAATGTTCCTGAACTTCGCTTTGATTTAAAAATAAACCACGTTTCACTCTAAAGTGTGTAAACGTCTAATTTGGGATCTGATTAAATCCAAACTCTTTGAAAAAAAAAAAAATGAGCAATGATGTGTGAAAAGTGGCTGGAAGTCATCATGGACTGACTCGAACGCTCAAATGTTGCCTGACAGGCAAAACTCAGGGTAAAGAGACGCCCATTAAGCACCCTCTTGTTCCTTAAAGCAATAGTTCGGACCTTTTGAAGTGGAAGGAGGGGGTCATCCAAAGAGATTTTTACAACTGGTAAGATATTACCTGTTTATGACCTTTTCATGGAATCAGACTTCAAAAAATCTGGACTATCCCTTTAAGAGCTCATAGCTGTGTGGGCCCACTATACCGATAACAGATGGCTAACCAAATGAGGGAAAATACTTTCTAAATAGGACTGTGAATAGAGGCCATAAAAACATACTGTCAGTTCAATACGCTCATTACAGAAACTGTTATCGAACGAATGTAATAAAAGTGTGAACATAAAAGTGATCGACTATCAAATAAACTCTATTATGACACTAATATTAATCTGTGTGTTGGGGGTTTATGAGAATCACTTGACAAAACAGTTTAATCATTACATTGAAAAAAAAACAGGTTACAATCAAAGCACAAGGTGGCATTGTTGCTTTGTTTTTCATCTTTTTTTATTGTGCGTGTAAAGCTATCATTCTAAATGAGTTATTAATTCCTTTGTCTTCACAAGTCAGCAAATACTGATCAACTTTATGGGAGGGGTTTCAATAGGACAACATAAAAGACAAAATGCTTCACGTAGCAGGAGGCGTCAAATGATGCAATAAAATGACAGCAGAGGATGGATGGTTGGAAAGGAGCTAAGATGAGCTAAGAGCACATAAAACATATCACATGAATCTACCTCAAGCTGCTGTAGCTCTTCTTCCTCCTACAAGAAATAACAAAATAGGTCAGCAAGCTGTGCGGGGAGCAAAAAGAGCACCACATGCACGGGCTACATGGACGTCTCCGTTGTTTTTTTAGTTTGTTTGTTTTCTGAATGGAACCTAAAGGGATAGTTGAGAGGGTCAGGAAACGGGTATAACTGAGGGGGGAAAATGAAGATGTTAGCTGAGAGAGAGTAAAAACAAAATCATGGAAAAGGGGAAGAGAGTTGACGTGTTTGAAGATGAGGGAAAGCAGCACACCAAGACCTCCTCCCACTCCAACCTAACCCAACCGCATCGTCAAACCCACGGTGGTGATGTCTATATGAAAGAACCGTGGACGGTGAGGATCGTCGACGCACAGTTACCTCTGACTGCAAATCCTCTTCCTCCTGGAGGGAGCGAACCAACAGGACAAAGGCAATGAGAGCAAAGAGCGAGTCAAACACCCGACAGCGTGTGTGAGGAACATGACTGGCGTTAACATCAACAGACCTCGGGCACCGACAAACTGGACAAGCAAAATAAAGTTAGGCACCCAGAAGGAATGGTGTAATTTGGACACAATTTGGTACACATGCAGACCAGGAATGATTAAATCTGCACGGAGTTGCCACGTCTAGAGGACACTAGTGGCCTCACAAACAGAGTGACAGTGTTATCAGGCAGTTGCTGGAGCATCTGACGGTCAGTCAAAATAGTCAGTGAAGGTACCGGATGCAAAGGACGCTCTCAGACACATTAGACAGCATTGCCAGTACTTGACAGAGTCTCATAAGGATCTCACTTGTGGGCTTGCATGAACCTGGGGGGCTGTATTGTACATACGTATGTCCAGCACCTGTGGAGTACAGATGTCACAATATTGATGACTTATTGATGGTGGAATCAATAAGTACACGAGGGCAACCATACATACGAAGGTGCTGGTTGTCCAAGACTGACCCTACCATAAGGAGATCATCATGAATTACAGAACCCTGTGACATCTGCACCTGGCATCCAGACACACGTATTGGACCCTTTACAACACATCGTGTCTCAACAATTGGACTCAGTTGGACTACAGGTTCTCTGGCCCGTGTGTAGGTTGTCAGTAACACCAGAGCAAAAGCATCTGTTTTGGAGCAGTGGTGTATTCTGAACAGTAATGAATGTCAATCCTGCCAATGCTCTGGAGAAACACACCAGTCTTAATCCTGGTATTATGGTGTGGAAAACCATAGGATGCGACTTCCAGTAACCTCTGGTAGTAAATCGGGGTGCCCTGTCAGCACAGCGTTACTCTGATGACATCCTGCGTTTACATGTCTTACCCCTCTTGGACAGCACCCTAATATGGCCTTCCAACTAGACTCTGCATCGTGAAGAAGTCTTTCCATGGCCAGCCACGTCTTTCCCAGTCTTCCCCAGTCAAACATGTAGGATCTGCTTGGATGTCAACTCCAATCCTGAGTCAGTTTGCCTGATTTTGAGGGCCAGTTACGCCTCTAGGCTGACTTAGCGGAGGAGAAACTACAATGACATGACTCAGATCTGCACTAAATCCCCATCTGTCTCCAGGGTGTGGGACCCTCCCATGTCAGAAGGGTCCCACACCCTCCTGACATGGGACATGCACTGCGGCTGGACTGCTAACTCTGTTATCCATTTGATCTGACATCATAATCATTATAACACAGTCTCACGACCTTTAGGCACGTTCAGTTTGTTTTCATTTCCACCACTCTGTCTGGGTGCTTACTTCTTTTTTTTTTGCCAGCGAGCGTATTTATGTTGAGTGAAATCAGTTAAATGATGGGTGAACTGGAACATGAACCGTGGAGCCATCTTCATTCCGAAATGTTAAGTGTAATGCAAATGGGTGTGATTTATTGGGTCAGTTATCACATACAAAATGTCTCAATTAAAACAGGTGGTTGTGAGACCCACGCCACATGGCCATGGATGCTAAATGCGGAACAATAACAGCCAGGAGCTCGAGGAAAAATAAGAGCATTTCCAGAAGCTATTGAATCTGTCTGGGAAAAATACCTTGATATCGATACTAACTGTTTTACTATTAAAAACTGCATAATGACAACACTGAACAATGGCAACATCAAACAGCACCTTGACAAAATAAAAATAAAAAAATAAAAAACTGAATCGATCTGACAGACTGTACATATTTAAGTCGTTTTAGTAATCAGTCTTAGTATAACTCTTAAACTGAATGACAGAAGGAGATGGGAAGAGGTGAGGAAACTAACAACAACTGTTCACAAAGAAAACTCTTTAAAAGCATCCATTTCATGCAACATCAGTGCACTTACATGACCTGTAACTACAAATAAAATTACAACATAAATGATTTCTGCTGAGAGCATACATCCTGCCAATGGTCACGCTAACACAGTTTGCTGCTGGTGTGAACTGCAAATTCATTATGAGTTTTTTTTTTCTTTTCCTGTAATGTTATGAATATTGTTCTGCTTGTAAAAAGGTGTGTGAAATAAAACACAAAGAACCTATCCATCCAACAGGAGACATGTTCTAATACATTTAACTACAATTCACTTTAACACATTTTCTTAATCTCCAACTAACTTAATAAAGATGCTTTGCTCTCGACTCTGATTGGCTAATCAACTGACCAATCAGAGCAGCTTGTCCATTTAAAGAGACATGAACTAAAATGATACATTCAGGAAGAGGGGATGAGAAGATATTGAATTTATGTACAAAATGAGAAAAACAATGTGTTAATTGGAATTGAAACATTTAAGCTCTTCTAATGGACCAAAAAAATAATTAAAAATCTTCATAGCATGGACTCTTTAATTAAAACTGCTCATTTAAGTAAAAAAGGTTTGACAAACTTACTTGTTCTTCCTCTTCTTCCTCTTCTTGTGCCTGCTAATAGAGAAGACAAGATGGTATTAGAGAGCTCAGATTGTATTATTACTCAGACTGACAGCATCCGCAGATCAAACGGTAAGTGAGTGAGGGTGGGATGGCTTGGGGACATTCCTGACACACTTAAACAGGACAATTGATGAATAAAGTCACAGGGCTGCACAGTCAAGACAAGTGGTAACAGTGTAAATCCACACCTGAAACCTGTAGGAAGGCAAATAGATTATAACCCATGTTAAAATAATTAAATGTCCATTGAAGCTGTGGAGAAATTAAAGGAAGAATGAGCGAGAATTAAGGATTTTCACACAGTGTGCGTTAGTGACAACTGAATCCGGTGAGAGGAGATGAGGAGACGGGAGACAAGGGTGATGGGCAAACCTTAAGCAACAAGGAGGACGTTAGGGGAAAAGTAAAAAAAAAAAAGAGTTGAAGCAACAATGAGCACTCCGGGAATGATTTGAAAAAAAAAGACAAAACATTTTAAATACTTGATGGAATGTAGAAGCAGTAAACCAAGAGGAGGATGGGTTTTAGTTATGTGGCGGATAAAGTGCCTTCTGTAACCTCGTCTGTTTCTTCCACGGCCTCCTCCTCCTCCTCCTCCTCCTCTTCGTCGTCTCCTGCATTTCCCACCTTGTCTGCCTCGACGCCCTCACCTTCCTCCTCATCAGCTGCCTGTTCCTGCTCCTCCCCTCCGTGTGCATCCCCGTTGTGCTCCTCGACTGGCACCTCCTTGTTGGGAGGTAATAACAGTGGGGGGAGAAAACGTGTGACCAAAGAAAACAAGCAATACGATAAAAAGAAAATAAGATTATTTTGTTTTAACAGAAAAAAAAAAGTTTTACTTTGAGGAATGAGGTTTGCTCTTAATGTGAAGGGGTTAAGAAAATAAAATAAATGTGTTAGTCTTGTAAAAAGAAGTGACAATTTGACAAAAAAAGTTATGGTTTAGTCTTATTTGATAAACAAGGTTTTTTATTGAAGCATCATGAAAACAAAAACGTCCTAAAATATTTCTGAATCAATGACTAGAAGGAACTTTGTTTTGGAGGAAAAATAAGTTAAAAGCTGCCGGAGTCAGAGGGTATAAAACACACACACACACACACACACACAAAGAACAGACTGAACAAAGACAGCGAACAAATAAGACCGTCATCTCAAACTAAGCATGATGCTTCACAAATGATCAGCAAGCTGAAGACAGTGAAAATGACAGAGACAGATCATTGAGCACAGAGATTAGTGGGTGTCATGGGGCGATGACGGGAGAGTTAAGAGCCTGCTCACGTCATCGGTTACAGATGGAAGGGAAGCTGATGATTAGAAGAAGATGAGACACACACACACAAAAAAAAAACACAACTGGACAAATGGAGAAGTGTTGACAGCATTACTACTGAGTTGTCAGGGTTTTCTTCAGTGTGGGTTCCGTTCTGCAGAATGTGCTTCTTGTCAGCCTGCAGTGCTTCCTGCATTGTGGAGATGAGGAAGTTTAACGCAAACAAACAAACAAACCTGCTTTTAAGGCTAATATATCCTATAAAGCAAACACTGCGCATCAGCCTATAATGTCCTTCGTAGAAAACTGCAGCATTTTACGAAGTCAAGAACAGAAAGGTGTGACACATTTGATCGTTCGTGTTGGTAAACTCTGTCTAAAGCAGCCTAATGACCAGCTGGGACTGAGCAGCTGTGAGGAAGATGAGACAGATGCTGTGACCTTTCTTCAACTTTTAATGGATGAATACATGGCAAAACGAAAAGCAGCATTCCTGGAAGGAACACACGTCACCCGCCACCCTGCACTTCAGCGTTGCATGATTAGTCGCCACTTGGAGTATGCTATAGGAGTGACTCTCAGCTACTACCACACCAAACTTTAGCTCAGCATCTGTAAAACTTGGCTAGGATGTGTTAGCTAAGGGTGATGAGCTGCAGCAGCCAAACGTTGATGAGCTATAGTTGAACATCCAGTGATTACTTTCTGAAAGTTTCATTAAAAGCTGTCAAGTAGATATTTTGCTAACGGACAACCACACACACATACAGGCAATTAGATGATACTCCTGAAAACAAAATGAAAGTATATCTGAGATTTTCTTAAACTGGTTGTTGCTGAGTTGGTTTCATTGTTACTTGACCACTTTGTTCCCATGAAAGTTGTAAAACCTTTTCAAATTAAAATATAAAAAAACTTAAATTAAATTTCTGTAAGAGGAAAAAAATAAAAAATGCATTTAAATGAGCAGACGACAAACAGGTCCAAGACATCATTGTTTTTAGAAAGAGTGCAAATAAAAATGTTTGTTTTTTTTGTTTTAAAAGAAGTAAAAGTTGGAGAAAGGAGGTCACCAAGCTGACAGGATAAAGCATTTGTCAAGGATTTCTGAATTTCATCCGATAGGCTGAATCAGAATCTAGAGAAATCATTACCAAGAAATGTAAATGAAGGTCAGTATTTACTCCACTAATTCCCTAATGTGAGTTAAAACCAGGGGTGGAAATTAGCACCCGCCACCGGCCAAATGCGGGTAAATATTTGAAGTGGCGGGTGAATTTGATCAACACACACGCCATTGTGGCGGGTTGGCAATGTGAACAGAAAAGGTGTTATTTGTTCTCTTGACATGTAGGGGGCAGCAATGTGCTCGAGTTGCTGCTGTTACGTCGAGCCC
>NC_051431.1:19844533-19873490 GCF_001649575.2 Kryptolebias marmoratus
GTGTTGTTCAGCTTGTAGGGCACCACAACTGCTTCCACCCACCTCCATCATCATCATCATATGAAATTACTTTTTGTCACAACAAAATATAGTGGCTGGTAAAATATTTGAGTGGCCGGTAAAACACTTTGGACAAAATTTTTAATTTCCACCCGTGGTTAAAACTACAGTAAAAGAAAAAAAACTTACATGAAACTAAATTTATAAATGCTGCTGCCTTTTCCAGCCCTGCATGCTCCTGGCTAGTATTATTAGATGCTATATTCTGGTTTTAGAGTCATATAAGTTTTTATTCAGGCAATATCTTACAGACAAGGCCTCTCTTATAGTTGTGGAGCTTTTGAAGAAGTTTTGTTTTGTTTAATTACTCAAAATTACAGAAAAATGTCTACATTTAAAAGTCTGTCTGTGTGCTTAATATGCTCTGAAAACAGCTGTAAACAGAAATATCAGAAGTATTGCAGATCAGAAGTGTTGGCTGACATTAGTAGCTAAAGTGTGTTTTTCATAGAAAAAAAAAGGTCAAAACAGTCCCAACCTTGGATCCAGGAGGAGGGGCCAAACCCAGGAAGGCAAACACCGAGTTGTCCTCCTTGGCGTCGAAGAATGTGTCATAGTCCTGCATGAGGGAGAGAAACATCCGATTTAAAGTGATGTAACACCAGCTTCTGTTCAGAAACGATGACGACTGGTGACGCCACGCCACACCATGCCGCCGGGGTTCGCGTGGGGCCTCCTCTCCATAGACACCCTGGTGCTCACCCCACAGTAGCTGTCCTCGTTGAAAATCTGCGGCGGCAACGGGATGCCGTTGGCGGGCTTCTTCTCCTCGGGGACGTTCTGCCTCATCCACATGCGATTCTGCTCGTTGCAGGCGATGTCCAGCTCTGCGTAGTCCACTTTGAGGGCCTCCAAGAAGCCCACCACATCTTGCTGCTTCTTCTTGATCTGAGAGTCAAATAAAAGGGAAAAAAAGAAAATGAATAGCTGTCAGAAAGCTCCCCACAGATTGAACTAGAGATGAGGCTGAGATGTTTAAGATGTTTATAGACACAGAAATGCAGCACTCTGACGTGTCCTCCTAGCATTTGTCCAGTTTTGGTGCATTACAAAGTGTAATTTACATTATGTTATGGCATGCACACACAATAATATATAATGTAATGGTTGAATATGTATTTGCCTTCTTGTGTTTGGAGAAGGTGCTAAATGGCAAAAATATTTGTTTGTTCCAGTCCTTCAAATGTAAATGGTAAATGGACTGTACTTATAATAGCCTTTCTAGCCAACCAGGCCACTCAACGCTCTTTACAACACAATCTGTGCCCTCCTTTACCCATCCACGCACATTCATACAGCACTCTACTACATCTCTACAAAGCTCATCTGAACAAATTATTCTATGAAGTCTAATCAGTGATTTAAACTCCATTCATACACTGATGGGGCACACTGGAGGAAATGAGGGGTTCAGTGTCTTGCCCAGGGACACTGCTGCCAGGAATCAAACCTCCAACTCTCTCATTGGAGGTCGACTGCTAGTTAGAGCAACACCACTAAATGTGCAATATGAGAGTGAACATTTGTCTTTGGGCGGTTCCACTTTCACTTCAAGCTCAGGTCCTCTACCAGAGGCCTTGGAGCTTGAGGGTTCTGTTCAGTATCTGAGCTGTTCCTAGGACTGTGCTTTTCTGGACAGAGATCTCTAAAGATGTTCCTGGGATCTGTTGAGCCACTCTTCCAGTTTGGGGGTCACCAATGACCACTGGTACCACTGAGGCCTTGACTTTGTTTGACTTCTTTATTTCCTCTTTCAGCCTTTGGCATTTCTCCAGCTTCTCATGCTCCCTCTTCCTGATGTTACAGTCACTTGGGACTGCTACATCTATCACCACTGCTTTTTTTCTGTATCTTATCTGTCACCACAATGTCTGGTTGGTTAGCCATCACCTGTTGGTCAGTCTGGATCTGGAAGTCCCACAGTATCTTAGCCCTGCCATTCTCCACCACCTTAGATGGAGTCTCCCACTTGAGGCTTCCAGTCCATACTCGTTACAGATGTTCCTGTACACTATTCCAGACAAGTTAAAGCCCAGAAAAATGCAATAATACAAACTACCAGGCATAATTTCACCACTGTTCAACTATATGAGTCATTTGCTAATGTTAGGTTTGTTACTATCAGTGCTGACTTGGTTCCAACCACTGAACATGTGGTTTTCCTATCTGGCAGGGCCACCCTCTAAAGAAAATCCATTTTTCCTGGCTAGAGGGTTGGAATAATGGGAATCTGCATGGGTCATAAATTGAAAAAGTACCCAGAACTCCTGTTTAGTAGAAAATCAAGGCATAATTTTTGTTCTAGCAAAAACTCTTGGATTTTAATGGAGTGAAAAGGGGATTTTTTGAACCCAATAGACTGTTAGTTCAGTTTTACAGCTTCCTATATTCCAACAATCGTCCTATTTGATTCGTTGATGCATTTTTAATTTGTTTTTCACCAGCAAAATGTGAAAATGACCACGACAATACAATGACAATAAAACTTAATGTCGTGACAAACTCAGTCTTTGAGGTAAATAAAAGTTTATTACTAGTTATTTAATCCGAATGAGCTGATTAATAACATTCTAATCACCGATAAAGCTTCTGACCATCCATCAAAGAGCATTTGCTGAATGTTTCATGGCAATCTCTAAACATATGTGGAGATTAGGACCATTTTGGGATGGATGACAACTTTTCTACCTGTTTAATGGGAATAAATCCCCCCAAATTTCAGAACTTTAAAACTTTCCTTTTGTTTTAAACCCAGATACATGATCTTGACAACATTCAAAAGGCCCTAAAATGCTTTTTTTTGTGGAACTTGTTCAATTTAAAAAACACCTTTGATTGAAAACTTTGTTCACATACCTATTAACATAGAGGAGTGTAAAGGTATGTAAAAAAAAACATCCATTAAACGCTTCTGTTGGAAGACTCTGCTTGTTCCGATTTACCAAAAGCCAGCCTGATCTCTGCAAGTCCAGACAACACTCAGCTAGTTTCATGTATATATCTACTGAAATGTTGTCTGAAAGGTTGTTAGCTGGGTACAAACCCTTCCCTAAGGCCATCTGTGAGGTCTAAAGAAGTTTGGGAGCTTCTGGAAAGCTCCTCCTGTGAGAGCCCGAGACCCGATCAGACAAAGAAGACGAACTCTGCTCAAACAGAAATCTGTCCACACGACACCACAGAGATCTGCCCCTAAAGCTATTCAAAATAGGTAGAAAAAAAAAACCTCAAACTGACTTTAGTAAGGAGGTCCAGCCCACTGGTGTCAGGTTGTTGAAAAGAGAACAACCTGCAGAGTTCACCCTGAAGGGAACTTACCGCCGTGGATCCCGAGGAAGTGGCGAGGAAGACTTTGATCACCATTTTTCTGGGTTTATTTGATAGAATAGAAGCAACAAGGTTGGTCTTAAAGGAGCAGTCTGCCTCTTCTATTATTAGATCGCACCCAGGACGGAGAAACGCTGAGATCCCACACACACACACACACACATACACCCAAGCTGCTGGGGGGTATTTTTGTCTCCAGGCTTCAGGCTTCATTAGAGAGGGATTGGTGAGTGGACTGGCCCCTCTGAGGGTGGTGGGTGGGTGGGGGTGCACACACACAAACACACACACACACTGATTGGCAGTTTCAGCTGTCTGTCGGTCCGGGGAAAAAGACAAGTTGGGTTATAACTGTGTGTGAAGAGGACAGAAATAGCAACGAGCTCTGGAAGAGGCCTCAGACCGGACTCTGTCAGACCCAGGCTCCTGCAGCTCTTTGGGCGCAGAGGACACCAAAAAACCAACAAAACAAACAACAACAACTAAACAGCTCTTCCATGTTTGATTCTCGGTTTCATATTAAATTTCTTTCACTTTGTGTGTCATATGTCGTGAGCTAAACCCTGCTAACATCAGGGCTGTCCGAACAGAAGCAGAATTCCTTCTCAAGCCCGCCAGTTTTCACCCCAATAAATAAATTAAATAATAATAAAAAATAAGAGAGAAATGTTAAAGGGTGCCAATGAAGCTTCTTTCTGAAATATCCAACAAACATTAACTTTCTTCTATGGAGCTCGACAGAAATGGTGTGAATGCTGATTCAGCGTTCACACCGCTGTTTTCTTGCTTTTTATTTATTTATTCATTTTTCATACTTTTTTTTTTTTTTTGCAATCTAACTCCTACATGGCACATTTTAGCCATTCAAACAGCAAATCTTTCAGCTCATTCAGGAGATGGGGGATATGAATTTGGGGTTTTGTAACTTTATTACTTTTCAGAACATTTAACTTTAAATTCAAACATGTCCCTTAGCTTTAATCAATCGAATTCAACCTCTTCAGCAAATTTCAGTCATTCAGCACTAGTTTTGGACTTAAGCAACACATTTAAAGATCTGAACTCAATCACAGGGCTTTTTGGTGTTTGTTTGGTTTTAAATAGTTCAGTTTTGTCGTTGCCACATGTGAGTTCCATGTTATTATATGGCTCGGCACCATGGCAACCATATCTTTACAAACAGATTGCTGACCATAAACCACTGCAGCTTGTAGTGTGCAACAGGGTTAAAAAAGACAGGAAATTCCAGTTGGATGTGTTTTTTGTTTTTTGTTTTGTTCTTCTTTTTAAAACAAACCTTTTTGTTGCAGATTTTATCTGGAGGAGCCGTCTCACACTTTTATTCCCTGGTTAACTTTTCCTGAAGCTTTCCGTCCTTTTTCATGCCAGATAAAAACCCGATGTGCGTGAGTCAGGAGGACGACGGGGACGCACTGAGCTGCAGCAGCGACACCTCCAGGTGGTCCTCGCCCCCCGCACTCTGCTGCGACTCTGATGCTCCTCTGGATCCGTCTGACTGTGAAGACAAAACCTACAGGACTCCAGACATCCTGCCACCAGTCGTGTGGCAAAGACAGAAGCAAACGGGCTCTAAAAAAGGCATCATCTGAGTTAACGTGTTTGTGGCTGCAGACCTAAGTAATGACCGGTTAATGACTGTTTTTTGATTCTCTTCAGGTGGCAAACTCCAAGGAGACTACAAGCAGAGGTCAAATCACCACGCCCTGAAGCTACCTCCAGTCGGGCCCCTGCAGGAGCTGACACCGAGCGTCCAGCAGGCTGGCGCGACCTGCGTCATGGCGCTGAAGAGCCAGGTGTGGGACCTGCAGCAGCAGCTGGCTGAAGCCAGGACTGAGAACAAGCTGCTGAAGACGGTCCAGCAGCGCCACATGGTGGCACTGAAGCACTTCCAGGACTCAGAGGACAGCGTCTCACAGGTGGGACGATCAGGGGGGTCACGACCTCTCAGCCGCCAGCAGATAACGGTGTCTCGTTGGCCTCCCCGGACAAAGCATTATCCTCACGTTGTCCCTCTTCCCAGATTGTCGTCAAACACAACAATGAAGCCAAGGCCCTCCAGGAGCTGCTCCGGCAAACCCGTGCCAGCCGCGGCAACTTGTCCCGGCAGCTGCAGGCCGCAGAGAACAAGCTGCGCAGCACAAAGGCTGCCGTCCAACACCTGCAGCTGCAGCTGCTGCGTCAGGATCACAGCCTGCTGGAGAGGGACAAGCTCGTCCTGAAGCTGGACAAGGCCTCTGCGCAGCTGGAGGACAAGGACAGGAGGATACAGGTGTGGGACACTTCTCCTCTTGTTTCCAGCGATGAGTTCTTTCCTTCACACTTGCCTTGCTTTCTGCAGGACCTGGACAGGAGGCTGGAGTTGAGCCAGGCCTCCTTCAAACGCCAGTTAGTCGCTGAACAGAGGAAAGTCAGGGAGGCGAGGAAGGCCTCCTGCTACCTGGAGGAGGACGTCTACCAGCTAACCAGAGAAGTCCAGGTGTCACTCAGGACGCGTCTCCCACCAGAAAACACTGATATCAAGTTAGCAGAAAGAGTTGAGGTTTGACTGAGCGTCCTGTAAGAAGGGGACATTGTCTGGTTTATATGAGCCGAAGGCAGACCAGCTGTGGACTTGGAGGTGGGACAGACACCGTCACTTCACTGTTTGTTTCTTTACTACTTCAGCATACTTTGTGCCATTTTAGCCATTCATTTATCAAAATGTTCAGCTCATTCAGCAGATGGCTGAATGAAGTACTTTTCATAATACTTCATTTTATTGACAAATATTTTCCCCATAGAAACACACAGAGATCTCAGCAGCTCTTTAAAAACATTGATCTCTTTGAAATCTGCTTCAGGAGAGCTGTTCCAGTTCTGTCTTCTTCTGCTACTTTAAGCTAGTCTTTTGCTACTTTAGCTTTTAGCTAGTCTTTTGCTACTTTTAACTACCCATTTGCCACTGTTTAACTTTCTTTTATTTAGTATTTGCTACTTGCCTCTTGCTGTTTTTAGCAACTCTTCTGCTTTTAGCTTTCAGCTACTGTTTAACCATTAGCTAACCTTTTGGTAGTTTAGCTTTTTGCTACTTTTATTTAACATTTGCTACTTTTAGCTTGCCTTTTGTAACTCTTCTCTTAGCAACTCTTCTACTTTTAGCTTTCAGCTACTGTTCTACCAGTAGCTAACCTTTTGGTACTTCAGTTTTTGGCTAATTTTGCTACTTTTTTACCTCATTGTTTGCTACATTATTTTCTAGACAGCCTTTTGATACTGTCAGCAAATCTTTTGCTGCTCTTGTCATTTAGCTAGCCTTTAGCTTCTTCCAGCTTTTATTTCTGAGCTTTTAGAACTCAGTTGTAGCTTTTTCACCAAACTTCAACAGTCATTCAGCACTTAGCATTCAGACTCCAAATAAACCTTTTAAAGTTTTGATTATATTCAAGTCATATATATATATATATATATATATATATAGTGTATATATGTTTCTCTGTCTAAAACAGGACAGAGGAAGAGAACTGGAGAAACATAACATTTACCACCACAGATATCTTAAAGGACCGAGCACAAAAGGTATAAAGTCCTCCTTTAACGCAGGCTGACTCTGCCTCACTGTGTGTCTGAGAGGATTTGGGTTTTCTTTTTAGGAAGAGAAAACAAAATGGTTCAGACCAACGACTCCCTCTTCACCCCTAAGTGTGCATTAAGTTTTCTGGAGACAGAGGAGGAGCTCCAGCAGCAGGAGGGCTCTGTGGACCGGGTGTGTTATTAGGATTCATAGCTCATATTACTGTACACAAGTTGGTTTGACATTGGTGATAGAGAAATATTTCAAGTTTTTGTTCATTTTCCTTATGCTTATCTGTAAATTATCTGTGCATGATTTCAGTGTTGTGACAAACAAGTGCTAGAGTCTTTGGTTTTAGAGGGACCAGAGGGAAAGCTTTCTGCTCACGTTGCGTTCAAGGAGAACCTTCAAAAAGATCAGACGGGCACTGGTAAGTGCTATTATTATTATTTTTTTTCCCTTTTTCTTCGAACACACCCAAACATTAGAAATAATAGGTGGGAATGTGTTCTCTCGGGTGGCTCTGTGTTTTTCAAAGACAACCCGGGAGAGGAGAGTTTACAAAAAAGCCCAGAGGGACGCCCGGTGCACCAAACTGAGGATGGCTGTGCCGCAGAGAGCGAGGCGGCAGAAACCCTATGTGTGCCGGAAGAAAAACAGGAAACGGAACACGACACCGGCCTGTCTCCGGATCAACCTGAACCTGAGAGAAAAGAAGTCAGGCGCAAGTACACGTTCAGACGGTCGACAGAGAACCTGCACAATGGAAGGCCTGCTCACAGCGCCGATGGTGGACAGCCTCTGGGTTCAGAGCGTTTAACAGGCGGAACAGAAAAGATCAGGACTCTGACATATTTACACTCATCGGATGAATAAAGTTTGATCGCAGTAAGTGTGGGTAAATGTAAATGTTTATGCAGAGTTTATTTTAATTAAACAAAATCCGACTTGTTGGTTTAAGATCATTAGGAAAGGTCCAACAAATACACACTTCTCTTCTTTTATTAAAAAGAAATTGCAACATTCTAAAACAGATTTCTGGACACATCCATGCAAGAAAAATAACAAACACAAAATAGTAATAAATGCTGCAAATGGAGAGCAGCTTTTATCTTTGTTCCGATCAGCAGACAGAAAACTGAGCTTTTACTTTACAAAAAACAACAAAAAAAAAGAAGAGTTCTTTAGCTGATGGCATTAAGCCCCAGTGTGACCACTTTGTTGCAAACCACCAGCCAGCACGTGATTCCCACACCACCTGAAAGAAGGGGGACAAAGCAGACGGGAAACTTTAGAGCACATGAATCTGTCCTGCCATTAGTTTGCACGAAAAAAGAAACAGCCATCGGACAAACATGGCGCTCGTACAGAAAGATTTGACACCCCTGGAATCGGTTGTCTTCGTGCTCGACGTCAGGCTGTGAGAACTGTCAGGAGGGCTGTCTCCTCTACCGCTCACCTGAGGGTTCCTGTGTGTGTGTGTGTGTGTGTGGGGGGGGGGCACACCTTCCTATCGCCTGGGAAACATGTCTCCTCCCTCCCCCATCCTGTGATGAATTGCCTTTTCCGTGCAGGTCACCCCGCTGCCTGAATCAAACTCTAATCTAGGCTACCCTCTGAGTTTTTTAGATTTTGAACCCACGTTTTGCTCGTTTACTTGTTTACATTTTTAATCTGTTGACTCATCTTGGATGCTGTTGGAGCAGCTCGTCTCCTTCTGTTGGAATTACTTAATTTAAGCTCCTGTCTCTTTAAACTACATAAATCCACACTTTTCACAAATCTTTCTTTTCTTTTTTTTTCTCCAGTCAATTCTTGGGCCATTTTCAACATCCAAATGCAAAAATTTGATGTACATCTATAATTAATACTACTGTAAACTTAATGTTTTTTTTGTTTTTTTTTTTAATAAAATTTGTAAAACTGCGCCTAGGCATAAGAAAGAGTCAAGACTCTTAATTAGGAGTGTTCGGGTCTTCTTAAATAAAACATGATGTTTTGTAAAACTGTTACCTTTGATTGTAAAGTAAAAAGCAGCGTCAGTGGCTAACATGTTCCAAACATCCATCCATTCATTTTATTTAACTGCTTCTCCTTTCCAGGTCATGGGGAGCTGGTGCCTATCTCCAGGCGGGGGACACCCTGGACGGTCACAAGTCCATCACAGGGACACATAGAGACAAACAAGACAAACAACCATTCTCGCTCTCACTCTCACTCACACCTACGGATACTTTTAAGAGTCATCAATTAACCTAACATGCATGTTTCTGGTCTGTGGGAGGAAACCGGAGCACCAGGAGTAAAAAAAAAAAACTACTAAGTTTTCAAAATGTCACATTCTATTGGTTATTTACAACATCTGGACAGCTGCTAAGAAACACGAGGGCTGTCGTTGGGTTCTGTGGCCCCGTTAGCGTCGGCCAGTTACAGAACAACGTGGAAACCGATCAATATTTGCCATAATCATCAAAGACCGATAGTTCTGGTGCCGTGTGTTAGGAGGCAACTTGAACGCACGAACATTCCTGACGCTCTGTGAAGCGCAGCACGATGCTAAATGAGCCGCTCTTGTACACAACGTCGAAAAGCGTTTCACGATCCGTTTAACGGGAAGACGGGGCTGGCTACCTGCCACTCCTGTCGGAAAAGCCACCAGTCGCTCCACGGGGGCGATCCACTTGCTGGGGACCACAGTCACCGGATCAGAGTAGTACTTCCATATCAGTGAGATCATCAGAGCAGCCTGGAGAGGGAGAGGAAAGGGACGTTTACTTTAAATCACAAGTAGTACCGGCTTTACAGGGATAAAAGGAAAACGGCCTGAATAGCAAGTCTCCACCTACCTGCAGTATGTAAAAGACAATGTTCACAACCCATTTCATTTTGGCTTGTTGAGCTGTTCTCGACTGCACTGCAAAACAGAGATATGCAACAATGTGCTTTTACCTTCAAACAGACAGAACTAATACTTTAATTTTTATCATTTCTGAGTCATTAAACAAATCGAACTGAGGGCAGTGACCTAAGACCAGGCAACTTGCTTTATTTTTATCATATATTACAAAATAACGTAAAGGAAGGTTTTACAAAAGTGCATTATTAGCAAGCTTCTGGGACAAAATGTGTCTAATACCATAAAAAATTCATTTCATAAAACACTCTGTTTAGGTTGTAGAGAGCATACAAAGACTTTTCATTCAAATATAAGAGGGCTACGATGGATAAACTCAGTGGCTGAGATCACAGTCGTTAGTTTGGCAGATACAGAAGCACCACGAGAGCTGCTCTTCCAGCCCGTTCACACGATGATCCTGAGGCAGCAGCTGTTCTCAGCCACTTCCTTCAGTTACTGGTTCTAAAGTGTGCTGCAGCAGACCTACACAGCTGCTGAAGGCGCTCTGTGTGCCATTTAGAGCTAAAATGATTGTTTTACGGCCATAAGCTGTTTGCTGTGCTGACGTTTGTTGCGCTTGCCGCTGCACGGCAGCCATGCAATCAACGAGTCACCAGCTCATGTTAACAGGCGTAGATAGGCACCGATGCTTTGAAACGCCAGGTTTACTTCACTCCTGTGTGCTTCTCGAAGACAGTCTGGCGCTAATCATCTTACATTCTCAGTTCCTCCTGAATTAGTCAACTTGTGTGTTGCTTTGGCTCTCACCGTGGGTCTTCAGCTTGTCTGTCGTTTTGTTAATTTTGCGCTCCAACCTAGCATATCTCGCAAACTCGTCCATCATGCTGATGGAGGACTGCTCCTTCTTCATCTGCTGGATCTCAGCCCTCATCTCATTCTCCTGCTCAGCGTCTTTCTGCACCAGCTTTGAGAGCTTGGAAAGTTGGAGGAGAAAGGACAGTTACAGAGCAAACAGAGCAGACAAACAAGGCTGAATTACATGTTATATATTATACAAATTACACATGGGAATATCAATGGTTTAGACCAGATGTTTTCAAACCGTAAGAGGGACCTCCCAAGGTGGTATCCAAACAAACTGAGGTGATGATGAGTGAATGGAGGTGAGAAAAGTATGTCTGTACTGCAATCAAAGGGCTTAGATACATCTCTTCTGAGGAAATTATACTGTCTTTCCCCCAAAATTATAGATTACATGTAGTTTAAATATGCCCAGCAAGAACACATGAATGATTAGGGACACTTGCTAAGTGTGCAACATGGTGGATTTATCCCTGACTTCACCATAAGGGAGGTTGTTGAATGAAGAGCATCCTTGTTGGCACGAAAGCTAAGCTGTACACAAATAACCATTACAAGTGTTATTATCATTGAGTTAATAATCCAATAATAATGGCTTCTTCATCTTGAACTGTGATAAGTGGCTATATTTAATTCCTACGTATTTTTCTGTAGTTACTGGATGAAGAAAAAAACAAGACGCACTCTGCTGTAGCTTAGCCTTGTTTTAGCCCATTCAAAGTAAGCTAGCTCACGTTAGCTTTAGGCTAAGCTAGCTGGTAGTAAACAAAAGATTTTCCGCTTGACAGACGACGCCGACAGTGACAAAAACAAACTAGGCAAAGCATTTCCTGTCTCCTTTTTTTGTGCAAGCACCATTCTCACCCCCTAACTTACAAAAGACGATATAGTCGGCAGGAGTGTTTTCATGAGGTTGCAGAGAAACACGGAGCTGAGAACCAGGAACCACGCCATGTTTTGAACCCGTTCTTCCACAGTCAGTCTCCTCCTCACGGCTGCGTGGAGCTGCTGCGGATTCACACGGAGAGGACAGAGAGTGTGCTCAGCGCGCTTTTACCAACTCGAGGCTGTGTTTAGAAAGAAAACTACACCTCAAAGACACAAAACTAATAGTACAGCACTCCTTGCATTAGATGGTTTCTGTTAACATGTTGCGTCAGGTTTCAATTCAGCACATTTAGTTGTGATTTAGATTGACGATGGACACTACAGAGAGTCTTATTCTCAATATTTGGCGATTGAAGTACATAATTTTACAGATTTATTTGGTCCAAGTGACATTTTGTCACGGTAGCTGTATTATGGCAAGCCCTTGTGCCATATATTCAAACCAAACTATCTATCTATCTCTATCTATCTATCTATCTATCTATCTATCTATCTATCTATCTATCTATCTATCTATCTATCTATCTATCTATCTATCTATCTATTTATCTATCTATGACTATTAATTCCCAGGGAAATTTGATTTTCATGAAGGCATCCAGGTACTTCAAAAAATTACAAAAGTAGCAAAAAAAACTATAAAAATAAAATACAAAAACAAAACAAAGTAGTCCTATAGGAAAGAAATATATAAGTAAAAAAATGGAAGATGTTCTCAAAAGAAGTTCTTCATAATGACACATTACTGCTTCTATCACTACCACCGCCAATAGTAATGATATATAATATCAGTATTAACAATAGTAACAATAATATCAATATGTACAAAACTGTGTGGCTTGGTTAGAAATTTGATTTTTTAGTATTGTGGCATATATATTATCTGTGAATGACAGTACTGAAATATCTGTGAGTGATCGTGACCACAAATATCCAAATTAACCTGATATTTTAACACGAAATGTGCAAATCGAAGCTGTGCGTGATGATATTAGAAATGTGCAGCCAGATCAGTTTGTTAGTCCTGATTGGAGATCTCAGGTCTAATGAGGGTGGAGAAATGGTGGAGTTTGATGGCAGCAGGCAGAAATGATTTCCTGTTTTGGTCCTGGGAGCATCTGGGGTGAACGAGTCTGCTGCTGATCCAGCTCTTGAGCTTGTCTATGGTTTTATGGAGGGGGTGGGAGTTCTCGTTCATGACTGCCAGCATTCTCTCCCTAACCACCTCCTTCAGGCTGTTGAGCTGTGAGCCAACAACAGACACAGTGAACGCTTTTATGTTCTGTTCTGTTATTACTTCATGTCACAAGAGGCCGCTACTGTGACAGCAAAGGGCAGAAGAGACTTTGTTAATGAAAATAACAGAGTACGATGCAAACGATACAAGACAACATCATATCCTGTGATGGTATCTGTGCGGGTTCTATAATAAAGTTTGTGAGTTTAACCGTTGTCTCCTATTTTCATTATAACCGCTTTGAGTCCCAGCTTCCTATACCGTTTACACCGTGGTGGAAAATGTTTGACAATTACATGCTCATCATAAATGCTACCAAAGAGGCATGGCCGAATGAAAGAGGACATGCTGTTTTATTACACTGCTTAGGACCAGAGGGACAGCATATGTTCTACACACTACTGTAACAAGAGAAAACATTTAATGGCTGCACTTGAAAGACATTTTGTCTCCAAAGTTAATATATTGGCGTGCAGACACACATCCAGAAAACGGGTTCACGATGAAACGTGAGCCATGTCCCCAAGCTCGAAGCTTTAGCTGCACCACTTGGTTTTGGACTGATAGAAGGTAAACTTAGAAAAGATTAACTCATTGCTAATGCTAACCTCAGTGCTGTGAAGGATAGGTTGCGCAAATGAAACACCAAGGACAGATACAGCAGAGGAAATTAACTGTTCTGCAAAAGGAAAGACATACACCAAAAGACTGTGTGATGAAATAAGTTGGTTTAAAATGAAGCTGGTGAAAAAAAAATGAAACAATGTGAACAAAAGTCTTGTGATCTTGAGATCCTTTTAGTTGTAATTTTGTGTTTTATGAAGAGGTTTTTCTTTGATATTAGAACTTCTGCCAACTGAATGGTTGAAGATAAATTGTAAATATTTGCATCACAGTAATACTAGTCTTTATGAGAAAGTACAACTTTTACTTAAAGTGAATGAGGTTGTTTGGGTAACAGGGGAGATGTGTTTTCAGGTTTACACAGTAAATGCATTTCTGTTCTGTTCCTGTTATTACTTCTTGTCACTAGAGGGTGCTACTATGGCAGCATAGGGCAGAAGAGACTGTGTGAGAAGAAGAAATACAGAGTAAGATACAGATGAGATGAGACATTGTATTCTCTAATGGCATCTGATGCCATAGGACTGTAATAAAGTCTATGAAATTAACAATCGTCTCCTATTTTCATTACTGTCGCCACAACAAGCATCGTATTGCATACGACCTCAACCTTCAGCTGAGAATCTTGTTATATATTTTGGGGATGAGTCTTAGCTACTATCACACCAAACAGACACACAGGATTGACTCAATAGTCAGTGCAAAAGTTTTAAGCAAAAATCTTGTGCAGTGAGCAACACTTAAAATGTGTTGTGTGGCTGTAACAGATTTTTTATTTTTTTTTGATAATAGCCACCTCAAAGTTTGGCACAATATTTTTGAACGTGACAGAATTATAGGCATTTTTGTTGTCTCTAAGGGCTGTTGGCTGTGGCAGCCATCTTGAATCGAGTTGACTCCAAAAAAGGAATCGGTTGTAGACCGGTGATTTCTCTCTGTTTCATTCAACTTTGTCGAGCTTTGTCGGTTCATGAGATGCCGCAGTAACAGACAGACGAACAGCGATAAAAACATTATCACTCTAATAATTATTTAGCATTTAAACTTTTCGAAGGCATGTCCCATTTTGTCATATAATCTATTACAAGAGGTAGGCAGAAACTTTCATTTCAGATGTCTATCATTCGTCCTGGGAAGTAATCACATTTGAGGTACATGAAATGCTGGCTGCAGAAAGCACAATAGCCAGAAGCTAACATGTTTATTTAATAAATATGAGCTACGGTGAGCAACTATTATATGATGAGTCGGCTTGCCATAACCCACCTCTCCTCTTAAGCAGCACACGCCCTCTCGTGCACGCTTCCTCCCTCAGTTAAACAGACTGATTGGCATCCCATCCTGCCCACACAGGTAAGATGTTGTTATTCAAAATCACGCTGCCTTGACCTCAAAGCCAATCACTGGAAGCAATGGGCGGAGATTGACTCTTCCTGCTAGGTTGGTAGGATAAGGGATAAAATATACCGAAGGGGGTATCCAATCCGGTTTGAGCTAGCTCTTGGTACTGGTCGGACCTTAATGTCATGTAACATACACACGTTGCTCCGGAGGCAGAGGTGTGCGGGCTGACCCAAATCTTCCTGCAGTTCTGTGTTAGCTAACACTAAAAGGCTCGGTTGTTCCGCCGTCAACTAAGCTACAATGGGGAGGAAAAAAGTAAGTGTACACGCGTGGGTTAAAGTGGGTAAACTGTGTATTTGTTGAAGGTTTTTTTATGTTAAGCCACATAGTCCTTTCTGTCGTGTTTTTTTTTCCTTTTCGTTGCGGTTGTAACGTGAACGCCTCGCTGCGGACGTGCACGTTTGGAGTCTGGTGCGTTCAGGTCGGTCGTGTTCAAACAGGGAAGTGGCGCCTTTTTTTTCTTTCTTTCTTTTACTCTGCGGGCCAACATACCTTTACATGGAAACAAGTTTGAGATTTGCACAGTCACGTCGTGTGGTCGGAATACACCCTCGTTTGTTTTCTTATTTTTTTTTTCTTTTTTTAAAAAAAATTTCCACGAAGTGTTGCGTGTAGGTTTAACACGTGAACCGATCAAACAAACGAGCGTAACCGTCCACCGTTGAGGAACTGGTTTTAACTTAAAGTAATTTTCGGTCGTGAACGCCACAGGTCAGGTAAGCGCGTGAGCTATCCCTGTGACGTTGGGTATAAATTAACTGTGTTTTATATATGTGTTTTCTGCCCGCGTTGTTGAGATTTTAACCTGTTCTTGCCGTGAAAGCGGTGTTTAAAGGTGTCCGGTCATCATGGCAGCTGAGGTGGAAAACACAGCGACACAGCTGGTCGTTTTTAAACACGAGCTCGCAGCACAGAGAAGGCATCTGTGGCTGATTGAAAACGAAGAGAAAACTCTTTAAAAAATTCTTGGGAAAGTTAGAAACGCCCCTGACCGCATTATCCTACAGATTACATAATAAATTAGTGACTTCATGTGAAGGAGAGCGGCCCATCCCCCTCCCTTTGCATCACACACCCACTTTAGCTCACACATGAGTGGTTCTTTTTCAAAGCTTGTTCTTTTTTTTTTTGTCTTACAGGCTACCAATGATGTGGATGCAACTGCAGAGGTAAGTAGGTCTAAAGACATCTTAACCTGGAAAGAGTTTGTTCTACTTTCTGTGTTCGCTGTGAAAACAACAAAACGAGGGAAGGAGGGTGTTTATTCTGCAAAAAAACAGACTTTTGCATACTTTAGTGCAACCTGTTTTTAATCCACGGAAGACATAGACGCATCAGGGGTGACATGCTTTGGTAATTTTGAAGTGATGTTTAGTGGAAAGGTTGTGAACAATTAATAGGTTGCCAGAGTTTTAAGTTTTTACACGTTAAGGGCTAATCTGAATGCAGCCAAGAACGGCATGGATCGACGATGCCTCGGAGCAACTGCGGTCTCAGAAACTGTCCTGACGGTTCACGTGAACTCTGTTTCAGAGACCTTTACGCCTTTTTCTGTGGGTCTTTGCACGCGAAAGCAGCAGCAGTTAGCCGTAGCACTTCTGGTGTGCATTCGCCAGGGAGTCTCCAAAGTGTTTCAAAACGTCCACTGAGGGGGGGTTCAAGAGGTGAGAGGCGTACAGTCTTGTCCCTTGAATTTTAAATATGTTGGGGGGGGGGGATCTAGGGCAACTCTCTTCTGAAAATGGCAGTTTTGGACTTCTCGAACCCTTTTCAGTTTCGTCACAGAAGCCGTTTTGAGAGCATTAAAGCTGGGGGTTTTTTTACGCCGACGCGGCAGCTCTTCTCTGACCAGAAACATGTCCGGGTATAATATTAAAAGCTGCCTCAAACCATAATTTCTAAAGCGTACTCCTGTAGACTAAATCATAAACATGAGGCTGGCTACCGAGGTGGGTACAAAGCAGCCTGAGGTGGACCACAAAAAATTTGCACGGCCTAGAATACAACTTTGCCGCTCCAACGCAGCCCAGTCACAAACGCTTAGCATTCAGTGAGACTACAACAACAACAAAAATGGCCAGTCGATGGCGTCTGTGTAACCGCGATGATAGCTGGAAGGCGGAAACCCACCAAAGTCAGCTTTTGAAGAGGACAGGCCGTTATTACAGTCTGGGGAGACACTTCCAGGGGAGATTTTGCCGTTTTAAAAACGACTCCAATCCTCTAAATGTTATAGCGGTTTCGGCAAACGCTAATTTAATAAACGTTTACGGACGTGTTAGGAAACTCCTGTGCACAGTGACCCCCGGCTGCACCAGAAGTGCTACAGTCAGCCGCTGCCACGCTGTGCCTTGCTTAAAACGCCTTGTAAGTAACCATGCGGCGGGCAAACGACGGTGACGTAACAGTTTATAAAGCAGCGTCCGCTTGAGCGGCTACGAAAGGTTTTACGGCTGCAGTAGTCCACTTTAGTCTCAGTCGTATTTGGACTACCTGTTAGCTTAAATTCTCCAAACTGAGGCCCTTCAAACAGCTAGCTGCAATGGGTGAGTTAATTACTAACTTGTATTTTACTGGAATCCTCTTCAAAATGGCTGAACTATGCCTTTTAAGGCTGCACAAGATTTGGGAAAACGAGCCGTATCGTTGTTGACTAATTTGATTTAGATTTGACCCAATCTCTTTGCTTTCTTTCCTACTTTTCCTCGCGACACGTTTTCTGAATGTTTTGGCATCTCAACCTAAATCAGGTGTGGGCGTTTAGGTCAGTGTCGGCCCATCTGATTGGTCAACTGTTTCATTAAGGTGTTACAGTACATTCGTTTTAATGATCTAGTTTTAATTTTAGATTAGCTGGAACCTAAATGTTGATCTTTGCCCAGCAGAGGCCAGTAGAAACTACAAACTGAGTCCAGCTTTGCAGAAAAAGCACTTACACTTCATTACTCCATGTTAAACAAAAAAAAAACAAGGATTTTTAAAGTTTTATAAGAATATTTGACTTTTAAAGAATTTACTGAGCCTCCTTTTTTTCCCCTCCAGCCAAGGCGAAAGTCTCAAAGGTTGTCAGAAGTAAGTTCTAAAACATTAATTTAAATAACGTGTAAATTCCACTTTAGCAAAACGCATTGTTGTTGATTTATTTGTAATGTGTTCGCTTACAGAAAGAGACGCAACCGAAACCGCAGCCAGAAAAGAAAAAGGTACAAAAATCCGTCTCCTCGTTGCACAATCTCCGTTCAAACTTTAGCTCACTGGTCCGTGTCACGACCCCGGGTTTGTTCTCCGTGGCAGGCACCGCCGAAGACCAAGAAGGTGAAGGAGGCGACAAAGGCCAAGGCCGAGGAGAAGCAAGAAGCCCAGGCTGAGACCGAAACTCCTGCGGAAAACGGGGAAGCCAAAGTCGAGGAGGTACAAGCAGTTTGCCTAATCTTATTTACCTTTTTCTTAAGAGAACGGAGACATAAAGCACGTTTCCCCTCATCCTCCTGACAGGCTGCAGGCGATGAGCAGGCCGAAGAGAAGGAGGACAAAGCTGAGGAAGAGGAGGAGGAAGAGAAGGAAGCAGCAGAGTAGCGTTACCTGCGCCTCCATGTTTGTGTTGTAAAATGCAGAGAGTATTTTTAGCTACTATTTTCTAAATTGTTTTTAGGGGTGTGATTGTTTCGTTTTTTTGTTTTTTCGTTGTTGTTGTTGTTTTTAAAATATATATACAACATCAATCACAGTTTCAGAGCTTTTGTAAAAGAGGACTTTCTGTCATCATGTTCTTATTTTGTCACATTCCTGCATCGGGAATGGGAGGGTTCAACGGGAATAGGAAGCTGGGATTGACAAACTGTTATGTCCGTCAGATGAGGGGGACAAACCGTATTCTGTGCTTAAAGCTCTTTCTTTCACTCTCAGTAAAAAAGGATTTTTTTTTTGTATTGTTATCATTAATTTTCTGGCACACTTGAGAGCAATCAAACCCAACAAGTGTTTTCCCAGCTTTAAACGAGGAGCAACATGGAATTGGTGTCTTTAGCCTGTGCGTTTTGGGAATTCCTTCATCAATGTACAGTTTCCATCTTTTTAAAGAAAACCTTTTTTTTTTGTTATGGATGGTATAAAATGCCAATTAAAGTGGGGAATTTCTTCGTATCGCATTTCTCATTTCAGCCTACTGTATTGTCTTAAATGTGCATTAATGTTATTGTTAAAAATCACTTTGTTTTCCTCTGTCTTCAATCGAGTGGCCAAATACTTTATACATGAAGCAAGACTGCATTACACATAGTAGTCTGGTCTATTATAGTAATTTACAATATTGATAATGCAATGCTATTAGTCATTGTACAGTGATCTGTTAAAAAGAACTAAAGTTTTATTAGTAGAAAAAAACACCTTGTAAGTGGACCATAATCACAAAGAACAGCCATAAACTCATGTTGTGACTGAAATATTACATTTAGAGTTAAAAACAGTTTTCTCATTGAGCTATCAGAAGCAGTCTGGGTTAAAGCAGATTAGGTTGACTAGTTTATATAAGTTTATTTCCTTAAAACATGCTAATAACAGTACAGGGATGAGCTGAGATTTTCTTTGTGACTTTATTGAAGAAACATAATAACTGGGCATCTTACAAGCTGAAATAATGAGCATGTTGAAACTAGACGGTTGCAATATGGCTCAAAGTAAACTTACATCAAACTTTTCGGTTGTTTTATTTCCCGATACAGAGAACAACTTGTAAGCAGCATTTAGTGCTAACATTTTTGCTCTTGATTTTATGGGACAGACCTACGCAAAACTTAAAGCGAAATGAAAATGTGAAAAGCGTGGCGCGCCTTTGCATTCAGCCTCCGATTCCTCCTAACTAAAATCTAATTAGGTGCCTTCAGAAGTCATGGGGGAGTCCAGCTGTGAGTAATTTAGTCTCAGTGTAAATACATTGATTCTGTCCATGTTGATTTATTAATATAACACAAATTAAAACGATAAAAGTTGACCAACATGTTTCATTGTCCAGACAAATGAAAGAGCAAAACAAAGAACGAGTAAAGCTAAAATATAATACAGAAACATAGTGAAGGCCTCAGGGGTTTGTTACAGAGCATTAGTGATCAAACAGCATCATGAAGACCAAGGAACACACCATACAGCTCAGGGATAATGTTAAGAGGATTTAAAGCAGGATTGGGTTAAAAAAAAAAAAGTATCTAAAATTTTCATTATTTCGCCGAACATTATCCAGAACCGAACAGAGTCCGACCCAGCTGCAAATCTACCAAGACGCCGAGCTCCAGAGCTGTGCCTCTAACCTCGTGGTGTCCACTCCTGGTCCTGGAGGGCTTCTATCCTGCAGGTTTTACATGTTTCCCTGCTCTTCAAGTTCTGCAGAAGCCCATTAACCCTTCATTCATTCAGATCAGGTGTGTCAAAGCAGAGAAACAACTGAACCATGCAGGACAGTGACCCTTCAGGATCAGGACTGGACACCACCAGTTTACAGGGAGTAAAAAGGAACCAGAACAAACTGGAGTCCATAAATGCAAAACCTGTGCCATGAAAAATACAACTAGTATTCCAACGCCTGTTTTTATTACGACACAGGTCTGACCCCATGTTATAGGTAAGTGTAGAGAAAGGTTTGAGTAGTTCAAATAAAATATTAAACATTATGGTTAAATAATCTTTCAAAAAATAAATTGCAGGATGTTTTAGTTATTAATGGCTTTATTTTTTTGTACATTGACTATATTATTACAAATACAATGCTAATTCCTGGGGCCAAAAATAAACCCAGATATATTTTTAATTTTACTGTTTTACCTTAGAAAGCAAACCTTTGTTGACCTGATCTGTGAAGCTAAATAATTACATGAAGTCAGTGCATACGGCAATTTTCAGATGTGAGACTTTTTTTTTTTCATCAATAGAGTTCAGAAAGTTGTCCCACGCTCTCCGTGGAAATGGTTTAAGATAAAAATTGCAGTGAAGTGACAGGAAAAAAAAGCTTAAACTGGGTTACATCTTATTTTCTCACAGTACTCAGCATTGACACTTGGACTGGTGACGTGCTCCTCTGTCGCCAATTTACTCATTTTACAGCTTTTTAAAGCCGCCTAAAATAAACGCGTTAATGAAGAAATTAACAACATAAGCTAACGACCATTATCGATGACGTCACACGCAAAACTCACGACCTTGTTGGAAGAAAAAAAAACAAGAGAGGGGGGGGTGTACGTGTCATTACAGCATTATGTGGGTTTTATTTTTAAATATTCTAATTTTAATGTGGCTACAAGCCCGGATAAATTTCTGTTTTGCATTAAAAGTAGCGCGGACGTCGCTAGGCTTCGAGCTAACTTCTACGTGTCTTTTGTTGCCAGATCGCTCCTCCCTGCCCCCTTTTTCCTGTGTTCCTCCGCGGTGGCGGAAGTAAGTCGTATCGCCGAGGCCTCATCCTTCCAATGGCGACTGCAGACGGGCTGAACGGAAAGCGGGAGCAACCGTGGAGGGGGGTCAGCGCCGTGTAGCCGAAATAAATTAAATAAATATATTGCGTCCTCCGTAGCCCGCAAAGTTTGCCCCACGAAATCTGTTTCGCCTCTCCAGACCGCGGCCGATTCCATGGCCAAAAATCGGAACATTTCGCTCCTTGAGTCGGGTAAGCCGCAGAAAGTAAACCCAATTTTGATTTACATGGCTCGAGCTGATTGATTTGCCAACTGCCTTTTTTCTCTCTCTGCCCCCCCACCGCCTCTCTCCGGCTGTTAACGTGCTCACTGTTTGTTTTCAGAGCTGTATTACTTGATTTCTCGTTTCCTAACAACGGGTCCCTGTCGGAGAGCGGCTGAGGTGAGCTGGCGAGCTTCGACTAGCACAGTTTGTTTGTTTAGTTTAGTTTTTTTGTTGTTGTTGTTTTTGAACTGTGACAGTCAATGACGGCTTTCTGACCAGAAACGCGTTCTCAATCCTCCGCAGGTCCTCGCCGGCGAACTAGAGGAGTATCAGGTCGGTATTATCCTCTGCTTGCTATGTGGCTGCTAACTAGCAGCTAGCTTACCCGTCGGCGCTGAGTCTGGCCATAAAACTTACGAACTCAGTCGGCTGTTTAATGCCCCCTTTACGTCCCACTCATTTGACATCACTCGGGCTTTTATTTTTTTTAAAGCTAAATGTGGTCCTGCTTGCTGTTGTCCGAGGTGACTCCGCTTCTTTTTTTTTTTTTTTTATCAAACTCTTGTTTTTGACAGCTCTTGCCAGGAAGATTGGATTGGCTGGGAAACGAGCACCCGAGAACATATGAAGATGTGGTGAGTTTTAACTTTGTATCTATTAGCCTCGTTGTCGACGGTTGTTATTCTCTTCCGACAAGAGGCTGTCTGTGTGTGTGTGTCCATGCTCTGTGCTTGTTTACGGTCTTTGTTCTGCTTCCTTCTGGACTGCTGTCTAAAATCTTCCGACAGCAGAAAGCGATAAACCCGAACCCAGTCCCCGCTGTGTAAACTGTTCAGAGTAAACTTTCGAAAGGCGCCGCGGAAACCCGCATTAAATTGGAGTTTAATATTATTTTGTCCCGGCTGCCGTATTGCAGCGAGGCTGGGTAGTTCGGCTCCTCGCTTTGCCCGAGACAGCAGCTTTACCGACCAATCAGAAGCAGAGTTGCTCCGTCTCTGCGTTATTTTGCTTGTGACCCGTGCTGTGATTGGTCCGTTAAGAAAAAAAGATGCCTTATTTGCATAAAATGCCACGCCTTACGGAGTGAGGCTCCAGAGGAACATGAAAAGAACTACTTTACCAGAAATTTATATGAAGCTGCTACTACTGCGTTCAGACTATTACAAATAAACTAATGCACTTTTATTTGTATATGATATCGTTATCTACTTCATCTAATTGTTAGTCAGATTAAAAAATTGGGTATTTGGAGAGCATCTAAAATGATAGATAGCCTGTAAATTCAGAAGAATGGGTGAGTTTACAGAAACAAAAGCAGGGCCAAAAAAGATGTATTGATTTATAAAAAGATCTCTAACGGAAGTATGGTTATGGAAGCAAATGATGTGGCTGAGTGATGCACATATTTATTGAATGGAGTTTAGAAACAGAGATGAGCTCATTGTTCAGACACAGTTTAGGCCAGCTGTGTTGCCATATATATAATTTTTTTATTGCTAATTTCCATTTCAGTCGTTCGGTCAGCAGTGGTAGTACTTTGTGTCACGTGACTGTTCTTGTTTTGTTTGCCGTGACAGGTTGTGGCCAACAGACACATTTCTCCTGACCATTTGCTCCGGATATGTAAACAAATCGGACCACTCCTTGACAAAGAGGTGCCATCATGCGTCCCGGGTGTACACTCTCTCCTGGGGTCTGGAAAGCAGTCCATGCTCAGGACTGCGAAAGGTACCCCGCCGCCCTGTAAAGCTACAAGCAGAAAGTGTGATGAGCTTCATTATCCTTGATGGTTTACGTTGCCAGGGGTGAAATTTTTGGTTCCCCAGATGCTTCTGGTCTCCCGTTAGATCTCTGTGTGAGCTACCTGTTTTGGTTTTCTTTCCTTTTCTTTCCAGACTGCGACGGTGTGTGGTTGAAAGCTTCGACATATGCAGCCCTTCACCGGGGGAGACCACCAGAGAGGCCTTCGAACAGCAAACAACCTCCACAACTGGGTCGGTCTCACGTCGCTCTGTTCCTCTGTGTGGTAACAAATGAAATGAACCACAGGATGTGCATGAATTGTTGCGTGCGCTTGCTGTTCTGCACTTTCTCTCAAACACTTCATTTAAATTTTTGTTGCCTAGAAGTCATTGACGGCATGTTTTTAATTCAGTGGACTTTACTCAGAATTTTTTTTGTTTTGACTCATTGTTGTTGGCAGATAACTGCCTGCCACGTTTAGTCAGATTATTTCACTGCATCCCACTGGTTATAACGCAAAACTTAAAAAAAATAATTGTAAGTTATTCCCTCAATGTCAGCTTGCTGGATGTGGTCTCTCCTGGTAGCAAGGCACCTTTCGTCTTTACGCTGTTAGGCTGATTCTTGTTAAACCTGTTCGCAGCAGTGTTTTCTATCTGCAGGAACATAAAACACACACACATATGGCTGTAGGATCCTCATGGCTTTCCATGTGAACGTAGAGTAACGACACATTATGTCATGCTTCTCTCAGGATCGGGTTTTGTTTGGAAAGCCCACGTTCAGAAACCTTTTGGTAGATTTTAGCGCAGGTGTTCTCTCTGTTGTGATTGTTATAAAAATGCACATTTTTACGAGCTTGTGTGTGAATTACTGTGAACGATAAATCCAGCTTTTTCTCGATCAAACAGAATTTGTGTTGGTAGGAAAAGTTAAACACGTTCTTTGTCTTCGATGATCACTTTTGCAACGTTTTTTTTACATCGGGGGCAAGTAGACGAAAAATCTGCGAGAGCAGAAATGTTCCTTTGACTTGATGTAGTTGTGTAAAATGACATGATCGATGCAAGAAGGAAACAATTTTAAAAAGTTAAGCTCGATAGGCAAAATAAGATTTATAGTCAAGAAAGACCCGTCAAGAAAGACTCTCTTTCTGTAATGATTTCCCCGTCCCTCTCCACTCTATCCCAATTTAGAATATATTCCGTTGTGATCCAAGCCTTCGTCTTCGTTCTCACGATTTGTCTCATCTTTGAACAGTGAAGGTGTATCGAGGGAGAGAGCTGACCGGAGTGCAGCGCTTCAGCTCCATCAGTCCTATCCACAACTATGAGCACATGCGCCTGCACAGGCGGATACTGGGGCATCTGTCTGCAGTGTACTGTATTGCATTTGATCGCACCGGCCTTCGGATCTTCACTGTAAGCTACAACATGTGCTACGACTTTAAAATTATTTTTTTTTTTTGTCTAAATCTTCCTAAGATGTTTCCCAGTATGAGAGTTTCTTTCTTCTTTTGAAAGGGCTCAGATGATTGTCTAGTGAAGATCTGGTCTTCATTTGACGGAAGGCTTCATTCAACGCTGAGAGGACACGCTGCAGAGATCACAGACTTGGCCGTCAACTATGAGAACACGCTAATTGCTGCAGGAAGCTGCGACAAAACCATCCGTGTGTGGTGCCTTCGTACCTGTGCTCCCGTGGCTGTGCTGCAAGGACACAGTGGATCTATTACCTCCCTACAGGTAATTATTAGAATATATTACTATATTATTTTAACAAAAAGGTCTTTTCTGTCTTTTCAAGTACAACTAGACCAAATTATTTCCTTTTATGCTGTGTTATGCTAAAGTTATTTTATTTTTGGTAGTTAAGCGTCATCCCCCTTACTCACATTGTACCTTTTGGCTCAGTGTAACACTACATTCACTCTGTAGGTCTTAATGCTTAAATACAAATATTTTTTTTGCATGTTTGTTCACATTATAATTTAAACACGACTGTCATCAGACTCCAGTGTGAACCGTGTTCACAGAAGAAGATGTGACGTCACACGCAGCACACTGCGTTTACGGAATTAAACATGGATGTGTGTGCATCGATTTTAAAGTTGTGCAGTCGGGGCTGACTAAATATTAACTTTCTTGCTGGTTTCGTCCATTGTTTATATTTGATATCGCCGCTTCCGCCTGCTCCGGCACAGAATTGAACTTCTGAAACGGGAGCGACGTACTCAGAGTAAAAACAAACTCAAGTATAGTGTGGTATTATTGATACGATCTGACACCAACGCTCGTATCATGCGTTGGTGTAGACTCTCAGTCATCTGGGACATGGCTGATCTAAAAAGTAAAAAAAAAGACTTAGCATCTGGACTTTAAGCCTTAAACTGCATGACGATTGTATCAATATTATCAATTTAGATCAATCTGCACACCCCTACTTCAGTGACATGCAACATGACTGTTCAGACTGAGGTCGCTCTGAAAAACATCAAATATGCATCTTATTTAGTACCAGATCTGAAAGTAACCTGGGTCTGATTTGAAGAATGAAAAATCTGATTTGTCACGTTCAAACTGTCATTAAAAAAAACAAAAAAAACAAACACACATGGGTCACATCTGGAAACAAATTGTTTTGGGGTTGATTTTGCCTGGAGTGTGAACACAGCCTAAGAAATCCTCAGTTTAGCACATCCTGTGGTCCAAACAGTTCCTGTCAGAATAGACTATTCATGCTCATGTTCTTTTGGCAGCTTGCTCTCTATCAGCTAACTTGGCAGGAACCAAAGAAATGAGTTGACTTCATATTTTAAAGGTCCTCTCTGAGTGGTCAGAACCTCTCGTAAGCATAAAGTTGTCTGTGACGATTCAAGACAGTATAGTTGAGATGATTGTTTTTGGCAAAAATTAGTTTTTGGTTCTAAGACTGAGTATTGGCTGCTGATTGCAGTGTGTCAATTGTAAAGATAAACAAAGGAGAATATTGTTCTTGTAACTTTGCTGGGTTTGTGATGTTCTGGGGCTGCAGTGTTTCAGAATCTTGATGTCTTGGGACTAAAACAACATACTTTTCAGCTAAATTTATATGTATATAGTTTATATGACTCATGGTTACATAAGAAGTGAGAGAATGTTTTATTTATTTTTTTCCCCCAATCACACTGATGTCTTTGTCGGCTGTCGTCTTGCTGCCTGTTCTCTCTGCCACTCATTGAACAGACTGCCATCGAGTTGGGCGCCACAGAACAGTGTGAGGGATTGTTTAAAGTTTTTTTTAAATTGTTGAACATTGAGCACCAAGTTGGCCGCAGTTCAACCAAACGAGTAAATGAAGAAAATCTTGAAACGCCACCCTTGTGGTTTTTTGTGTTGAACGCCAAAATGCAACATTTTGAAAAGGATGATGTCATAGCCCCATCTCTAATCTAACTTTCGACCCGAGGGCATCGTCCTCTTATTGTGTTTACATTTCCCACCCAGCGTCCAAGCTTTGTGTGTTCTACACCTTGTTTCCTGTTTTGAGCGCTTTAATAGCAGCAGCCGCAGCTCTGTAAGCTTGCTCAGTCAAGGCGGACTGGAAGCGGTCGGCCTTTGATGGCGACCTTCTCCATGCCCTCAAGGTCCAAAGAGGAAGCTTCTCTCTTACCACTAAACGGGAGATCCTTCCAGGAAACCGCAATGTCCTCCAGCAGCTCAGGGAAGGCGGGGAGCTGCAGGTTCGCCGTCCTAGCGGCCTGGGGCGATTTCTTCCCTTCATAACGAGATCTGGTGGTCTCCGTTACTACTGCAGGCCAGGGGGTGTTGAGCCTGGAGGCACCATGCTCACAGTGGGAGAGGTTTTTGCCCCTCTCCTTCTCATCCCGAGGGACTGAGAAAGATGTGCTGCAAAGCCTGAACACTTGGGATGAAGATTTCCTCATCACCATCATCCTCCTTGGACACGAGCAGCTCAGGGATTTCCTTATCCTCCTCGTAGTCCAGCTTCAGGAAGTCCTCGTCAGGTGTGGTCGCCGCAGCTAAGTCCAGCTGGGAGCCCCAGCTAGCTGTAGCACACAGCTCAGCCTCCACACCTTCGTCCCGCTCGTCTTTGTTGTCAGGCAGCAGCACGCTCGTTGACAGGAATGGGCCTTTACCGAAGTAACTAGCTTTGACATTCTAGCCGTTTTCGTAGAACCTCAACCGTCAACCAGGCGTGTTCCAGCCCGAGGCAGGTCGAGCACACCTGGTGTGGATCCTTGCTCGAGATTTTGCACCTGCAGCCGCAGAGACGAGTCTCTGAGTCCCCACCTCCTCTGGTGTGAGGGGGAGCGGGATCTGTTTCGGAGACTGGTTTGCTAACCGAAAATAGTCTGTGCTGACTGGTGTGAAGAACACGGGAGCAGAAACCATATTAGCTGTTGTGGCAGTACTGAAAAACTAACCTCAACAATAGTCAGGTGCTCTGGTCTGTGGTGAGGCTGGAGCCGAGGAGGGTTAGTTAAATTCGCTCCGATCTGTGGACGGTGAGGCTAGCCTGCTCAGGAGATACACTTTGAAGAGATAGGAGGTTTTTGAATGGTGCTGCTCAATCTACTTAAAGAGTAGGTGATGCAGGTGTCGAGATCACCAGCCAATCAGGATCGGTGTAATGAGATAAAAAATGCTTCTGGGGAATACACAGAGGGGGTGTATCCCATAGTGAGACACTGAAACGAATGCTGTCAATGAGAACATCTAGTGCATGTATTTCACCTTGCTTTCTACCTAATGTTATTTTTAGTGATTTAAAACAATGATTGCTTTATAGACAGAACAGAAAATAAAATTTAACCTTGAAGATGTCAATAGTGGCTCAAGAGAAAGATCAGTGTATTTGTTTCACCCTGAGCTCACCTGGGTGGGATGTTAATAGTCAACCTGCTTAGATGAACCTACATAATGTGTGTCTGATCTGGGAACGTCTTGTGCTCGTAGTTTTCACCGTTTGCCAAGGGCTCCAAACGTTACATGCTGTCCACTGGAACTGATGCTACCGTGTGCTTCTGGCAGTGGGACGTCAACAACATCAACTTCAGGTGAGCAGTGTTTGTTTAATAACTGTGTTTGATTATAAAACTGATATTCAGAAATGTTTTGCTTTAATAATTTATTAACGTTCAAATGAAATGCCTTTTAGGTGTTGTTTAGAAATAGGGGTGGACGGTATAACAGAAATTTCTCTTGTTTTTCTTTGTCATTTTCAATGTAAACGTTTGTGGATTTTTGCTAACTTGTGTCAAGTACAATGTTGTGCTTTTCTCTGCTTTGACAGATCATTAAAGCATTATAATTCTTGACTTTCTTATATATTGCTCACCCTTATTTACAAGCAGTATGTATTGTTGAAACAGCATTTGGAAAAGAAGGTTGCATTATGAACCCATTTTTTGTGCTAAGCTTTAGGTGGTTATGTAAACTGGAGGAAAAATGAAAATTAGAAACACTAAAAGCAAACTGTTCTGCCAGCTTTTATTTATTTATTTTTTTGGTCTCCTGTCTCTGCATCAGCTGCTTCAGTGGCAACAGAAGATTTTTTTTAATGTTTTGGTAAACTAATAAAAACGGACAAAATGTTCTGTTGATACTTTGATGGTTGAGTGAGCAAACAGAATTGAAATGATAGAAATCAGCCGGCTGGAGATTTACCAAAATGCCCCAGAATAACTTCAAAACAACAAGACGCAAAATCCTTTGGTCGG
>NC_051431.1:19873596-19932186 GCF_001649575.2 Kryptolebias marmoratus
GGGGGGGATAAAGGTTAAATTATGTGCCTACAATTAGCAGTAGTGTTTGTAGCAGAGCTGGCAGTGACCACCGTCACATCCTAAAGGGATATTGTTTGTCAGACTTGTGTTTGTCAGTAAAGCTGAAGCTGTGGTCGGATTTCGTTTCAACTCTTTACCAATTTTTCTTTCCAGCGATCGGCCACACAAATTCACAGAGCGGCCGAGGCCTGGCGTTCAGACGGTGTGCTCCTCGTTCAGTCCAGGTAACCAGCTTATTGTTGCTAATTCTCAATGTGTCAAAATGTTTTTAGTGTTTAACAAACCTGCAGGCTGTGCGTACGACTTCACTTAATTTCATGAGCAGTTTTTTAGAATTTGAAACTTTTTGTTTGTGTGTGTGTGAAGCTTGGTTTGAATGCCCGAAACTCATTTTATGTTTTTTTTTTTTTTTCAATGATTTCTTTCTCAGGTGGGATGTTCTTGGCAACAGGAAGTACTGATGATGTCATTAGAATATATTATTTGGGAAACGGAAGCCCGGAGAAGGTGTCAGAGCTCCACGAGCACACGGTGAGTTGGCATGTTAAGTGACATTGTCTAACATAAACTTAGAGCTTTTTAATTTTTATATTGGACACCAACACTACACTGTTCTTATGACTCTTCCTTTCCTAGGACAAAGTTGACAGCATCCAGTTTTGTCACTCAGGTGAAAGGTATGTATTCTCAGCTTTTTATTATTGCACCACGTGCCTGCCTTTAAACGTATTGTACCAAGTAAGTCACGGGGTGTCGTCCTGTCTCAGGTTTGTAAGTGGGAGTCGCGATGGAACGGCGCGCATCTGGAAGCTCCATCTGCGGCAGCGGTGGAGGTGCATCCTGCTCAACATGTCCGCTACTCTTCCCGGGTATGGGCCGAGCTCGACGGTGTCCTTTCTTGGTGTGGTATTTTTGATTTGTGCCCAGAGATGATAAGCGAGTGCCGATTGCTCAACGAGCAGCAGCCAAGTAAAACACGTGCTGACGTCAGCCGAGAAGTAGATTTATCCCAAATGTTTGTTCAGTTGTAAGACGGTGTTGGCTCTGTCATCTGTTATTGTCAACTAGTCACTTCCAGGTTGCTTTTTCAGAAAGATACATAGCTCAGCTGTAAATAATGGGTCAATGTTTGCTTTCCCTCATTACAAAACAATTGGCTACAGAAGGATGGTTGTCATTCCTAGAAATTTAGGTGGAAAAGGTTTGAAATTTTTAAATGTACTAATTATTTAGTTAGGATAACTTTGCACAGATTGATAGTAAAAAGCAAAACCATTAACATAATGCTGTAATTTCTGTTTTGTTGCGTAATAGCAGAGAACTCTTATGGATTATTTTTCTTCTTGGAAGCGTGCTCCAACATATTCAGGCCCCGTCACGCTGTTAAATACACACATTTGGATGTACACAGCTAAATTTGCCAATACAAAACAGGACTAAAGTAAAAGTCTGGATCAAAGTTTTTTCTTTTCTTTTTTTAATTAAAACAAATTCATTTCTGCCCACATTTGCCTAGCGTGGAAAAAATGAAAAGGGAGCTTCACTGACAACTTTTTAACATCTTTAATGAGCCGAGGTAACTAAAATACCACATCCTACAATATTTTTGTCTGACTCGAGATTTTAAAAAAAGTTATTTTTATTATTATACCACCATCTGGTTTGCAATCTTTGGCAAAGTGCAGAAGAGAGCACACAAAATGTAACTGTCGAAGGAAAACAAGCTCTGGCATGCATCTTTTCTAAAAGCAAACCCCTATTTACTAAGAAAATATTAGCACTTACAGGTTGCAGATTATATATTGTTACTGGTGCACAACGAGTAGGCACAGCAAACTGTTAACTGTTCAACACCCGTCGTGTAAATCTAAAAAATGTTTTATTTTGTTTTGTTTTTTTCCCCCTCTCAGTGCTGAACCAATGAGTGAAGAAGAAAGCTACTTTAAACCCAAAGTCACCATGGTAGCGTGGGATCGCCATGACAATACAGTCGTCACGGCCGTTAACAACCATCTCCTCAAAGTGTGGAACTCCTACACAGGGCAGCTGCTACATATCCTCAAAGTACGTGGTCGCCGTTTCCTTCCCTTCTCCTCAGTGAACAGCGGAGCAGTGAATAAGTTGATACCACCCGGTTGAACGTTTGTTTTCAGGGCCATGAGGCGGAGGTGTTTGTCCTCGAACCACACCCCTTTGATCCCAGGATCATCCTGTCCGCTGGCCACGACGGGAACGTCTTCATCTGGGATCTGCAGCGAGGGAAGAAGACGCAGCATTACTTCAACATGGTACGCAAATGTTTCACACAGGCAACAAAAACACAACAACAGTGCGGCTTTGTTGAATTATTTAGAGACGTGGAATGATGTAAATTATAAATTATGCTCACATGGAGGAAGGAAACTGTAAAATTGAGTTGTTTAAAACATAACTGGTCCGTCTTTTCTGTACGTTTTTGTTATGCAACTCTTACACTCCTACAAATAGATTAGACAAGGACACAAAATGTGGTTTATAAAATGTTAATCTTTCAGAACTCCTAGAATTAAACAGAGACTAGAACTTTCAATTCAATTTATTTATATAGCGTCAAATCACAACAAAAGTTGTCTCAAACTCCTCAAACAGATTATTTCTGTCCAGATGTTCACACAATTGATTCACATCTATTTTCTCAAAAATCTTTGGGATAAATTAGAGATTCGATCTCCTGAATCAAGATCACGTTTCTTAAGTAAAGGTTTAATTACAGCAACTTTAAATCTCTGGGTACATAACCAGTCATTAGAGATAAATTAAGCAGATCCAAAATGGGGATATTAATTGGGGGAGAAACATCTTTGAACAGTCTGGTTGGGATGGGATCTGACAGACATGTTGATGGTTTGGATGAAGCTATTATTTTTGACAATTCAGAGAGCTCAACAGGACAAAAACAGTCCAATATCAGGTTCCGGTGACATTTCTAAAGCTGATTTATCTGACAGGGAATCAGAGGCAATAGTTGGAAGGATGATGTGAATTTTCTCTCTAATTAAAACAACTTTATAAGTAGAAATCATCACTACTTGGAGTTATATGGATACATGGCTCAACAGAGAGAGAGAACATTCTACTTCTCACATTTCAAGTATTAGAAAACCAAAGAGAAAAAGAACATTTATCCCGTCATCTTCTTGTAAGTAAATTGGGTTGTTTTGTTTTTCCATCCAGATTGAAGGTCAGGGTCACGGAGCCGTGTTTGACTGCAAATTCACTCCTGATGGTCAGCGTTTCGCCTGCACAGACTCGCACGGCCATCTGCTCATCTTCGGCTTCGGCGGTTCCAAGCCCTACGAAAAGGCAAGACGCGCCGCTGCGTTTTTCCTGTCAGAGACGTTCTTTGGAACGTTGGACCAAACCAGCAGAAATAAACGTTCAATTCGTCCTTCGTTGAGTATTTATAAAACGGAGCAGCGACGTGAAGCCGCTTGTGAAACTGTTGCTCCTCCTGTTCCCCGCAGCTTCCAGACCAGGTGTTTTTCCACACGGACTACCGGCCGCTCATTCGGGACGCCAACGGCTTTGTGTTGGATGAGCAGACGCAGCAGGCACCCCATCTCATGCCCCCGCCGTTCCTGGTAGACGTCGATGGAAACCCCCATCCACCAAGGTAGTCGAGACGTCGAGCTTCGTTCTGATTGCCCTGAAACCACGAATACCTGCATCTCACTGGACTGCCACTACTTGGTGACTCAAACTTGCGAGAAAATTGGCAAATTTTCAGTCTCGGGGAACTGTGAGTGTCTGCGACCAAACCCGAGTGTTCAGTTTATGTTTTGCACCTGTCCAGCGAGCCATGCGGCTGCATTCTGCTCAGGCAGTTTTTGAAAATTACGGTCTATTTTCTTGTGCACAGCTCGCAAACCTGTATTCTTTAGAAATGAAGACAGGCAGGTTCAGACCAATGTAGTTGTAGATGGGACCAGAAGCTGGAAGATGAAGCTACAAAGGATGAGCGCCACCTAGTGCCTGGCTACAGTAAAATTAGTAAGGCCATGCTACATGAATGAATGGGACATTTATCTGACTTAAAAATAAAAAAGCACTTTAGATATCTTTTTTTAGGTTGTATTTTTTTGTTGTTGTTGATTCACCTAGCTCTTCACTTGCTGCTGAATGTTCAGACATGCATTTTTTTTAATATGTGTAGTTTTACTAACTTATTGAGTTAGGTGTGTAGGTGGGACTTTCATACCGACGTCCCTGCTGCGCAGGCTCTGCCTCCAGTAATACGGTCCACAGGTTGGACCTGGACATTTGGGGCTGTAGCCTCCGATGTTTTCTGGCAAAACCCAGAGCTCAAGTCAAAGAAAGGCTCCTAAAATCATTAATACGTTTGCCTGAAAACTCAAGCAGGGTACGTTGTGCTTTCTCAGCAAGCAGCACCTACTTCATCACGCATGCGCTGACAGCCTGTGGCATGTGCACGATTTACTCCCCGGCTGCAGAAGTTGGAGAAAATATGCAAAATGGGCTATTAATAAGTGTGGTGGGGGTGCACACCGACCTGTTACTGCTCAAATGACTACAGGAGAATGCCTCTACTATCTTTCTTTCATATTTATTTACTTGCTTATGTACTTAGAACCGACCTGTCTGTCGGTCGAGGCGGGCTCAGTTGGTGACCCAGTCCAGAGACTGTGGCACCCGTCAAACTGCAACACAGGAGTCATAAGACGAGTTCAGGGAGGAAACCTCCCATGATGCTCAGGGGGAAACTCAGCACAGCAGCTGTGCAATTACAGGAGTGTTTTCCCCTGATTTACTTTGATGCACGTTTTACTTTGCAAGTGCAAGCAATGCACATAATGTCACGTTACAGATGCCTACGTGTTTCCATACAGTAGCAAAAACAAAAAAGTAGTGATTAATCACATACAGCTTTAGCTCTCTAGATGGGTACCAGGTGACATTTGAACACGCTCAAAATTCAAGCAACAAGACAGCAAGGTTCTGTTGCTCATGTGGAAATTGAGAACGGCTGCAGGCATTTTGGAGACTTTCTCGCAAATACCGCTCCCAGTTTGGCACCAAGAGTCGCTGCCAAGTGAGATTCTGGCTAAAGTCATACGTGACATTTGATGCTCTTTTATTCTAAGATCTTCAGGTGCGCCAACTTGAGTTTACACCATCAGGAACGTTGATTACCTCTCAGCGGAAAATCAAGCAATGCTTTTGTGTTTTAAACAAGAAAAAGTGAATCTTTAGGCATTTTCTCAGAGACCAGTCATTTCTCTGGTCACTTTAAGCACTTGCGTTAACTACAGTCTTTCTCTATTTGATATCTCGAGTCACAAACTTCTATTAATTTTTTAACCTTTTCCTCGTCTCCGTTAACTATAAAATTATATTGTCTGTGCACATCTACCTTTTTAGTAACAGCACTTTATTGTAAAGCCAAACATTATTTTGTTCATAACCATCATTGAACTGTATTTTTTTTTTTAATAAACTCTGCAGTGGTTTTTAAATGTTTATATTTGACTTAATTTCAGGTACCAGCGCCTTGTCCCCGGGAGGGAGAACATTGCTGCCGAGCACCTGGTTCCTCAGTTAGGATACGTAGCCACCAGTAAGACTTTAATTTAACATTATATAACCAAAGGAAACTTACTTTATAAAGCCTTACTTTTTGATATTTCACGCCGTAGGGCTGCACAATGGATAGAAAATTTGTCATTGCAGTATCAGTAAGGATAATATCAGTATCACACAGAACTGCTTGGACTGCAATAAATCACAGGCTGTTAAGCATTCATGTTCTGCTTGCTGCTAATAGATTCGTTCAAACAGCCAGTACTCTTGATGCCCACAGCAGGTTTAGATGATAATGATGACAGAAGAGAAATTAAGAAGTGAGGGGGGGAAATGGGTTAATCAGAATTGATATTGTCATTGCAATATTAAACAATAATATCATGTTTTTCTAACATCCTGCAGCCTTATGATGCAGTAATGAACTTTCAAAGAGGCATCAGCCAACTAAATTAAAAGAAAACACACCTAAATTAGAGTTTGATTATTTTACCTTAAAATCCTCACGTTTTAAATTTTCTCTGTTTTGTCTTCAGGTGACGGTGAGGTGGTGGAGCAGGTCATCAGCCAGCAGACCGCCGAGCACGAGGAGGTAACAGTGAGACGCAGCAGCCTTCTGGACGAGGCCATCCGGCAGCTCCAGGAGCAACAAGACCGGCAGAGCCAGCCTCGGGCGGGAGCGACGGCGGGGTCCAGAGCCGGTCCAGAAGGGCAAGCCGAAGCCCACGGCCCAGTGTTGGCGCCAGCACCGAGCACGCCTCGCAGAGGTATCCGTGCTGCTCTGGATCGTTTTTGTTGACTCATACAGTGCCCTTGACGGTGCTCCAGGAGCACTCGAGCATTTATTTATTTTATTTTATTTTTTTTTTCCTTTGCTGCAGTGTCTGTAAATGACCGGGCAGACGTGCAGTCCTCTCCTAACGTGGGCCTGCGCCGCAGCGGACAAGTAGAGGGCGTAAGACAAATGCATCAGAATGCTCCTCGCAGCCAGATGGCCACGGAGAGAGACCTGCAGGCCTGGAGACGCAGGGTGGTGGTTCCTGAACTGGCGTCCAGCAGCTATAGGTAGAGTTAACTTGTTATGGAGCCCTTTTTATAGAACTTCTTAATAGATCTACAGCTCTCAACTTAAAGGCCAGGAAGTAATCAAAAATTGTACACTTAAAACTGATTAACTTTTGATACAAGATGGCCTCCACAGCTGATCAGTTGTAGCAAACATGGCTGTAACTCAGTCAGTTTTACAGATATTAAGCTTAACTGGGTGTGTTAGTAGCTGAAGGTCATCCCCAGCAGATACTCCAGGTGCTAACAGGTGGTCTTTTTATAGATTTTATAAAAATTGAGTTTTTTGAATGTTTGATTTAATGAGTAAAAAGTTTTGCAAAGATGTTTTTATCAGATTGTCTTACTTCTTAGACAAATATTAAATTCATAAAAATACAGCTTGGTTTGCAAACTCAATTATTTTGTTTAGGATACACAAAAATGTTATCAGCAGCTTTTTTTTTTTTTTTCTTTCTTCTTGACTATGACTAGAAGTGCCTATGGGTGTAATTTATGCCTTTTTGGTGTATTTGATGGTGTACTTTTCCTCCCACCTTTCTATTGCTTCTCGAGATAAACATCACAGAAATGATTTTTCAGGCACCAGGAGGACATTCGAGTCGTCAGAGGAGATGAGGAGGTGCTTCTGTACAACACAAAGAAGAGACGCATTTTCTACAGCTGCCGGGTAGATATCTCGTTTTGTAAATGATCGATGTTCCAGCCTCTTTACCCTTTTCAGGTTCACACACACACACACATCCAGTGTTTTTAAATTATTTTACACTTTATATACATCACTTTATTCTATTCAGTCTTTGGGGGATTTAGTGTCTCGGCACACTGCAGGGATCAAAGTCCTGGCTCTCAGATTGGAGGGTGATCTCCCCACCAGAAGGGCTTCAGTCGTAGTTTGAATTTTGTGTAGACTGCTGTTCATAGTGTGGAGCAAAGGCTTCAGTTTGTGTTGAAATCTTGTTGGACTGTACAAATTACAGAACCAAAAACCGTGATACAGATATTGTCTTTTCCCCGTTTAACACGCCACATGTTAATAACCATTTCTCAAACTATTACATCAGAGTATAACGGGACACAAGTGGGTTGTCTCTTATGTTGTACGAGTGCTCAGTCGGCTCTCTGTCCCCAGGATGATTCGGACGACGAGCCCCCCACTGCGAAGAGAGCCCACGGCCGCCGAGGCTCACTGGAGCTGATCGAGTTCTCGTGTGAAGAGGGAGAGGAGACGGCCAGTTCAGACGTACACTCCGAGGTATCACGTTAAGCACACCTTTGTGACTATGTAAAATGTGTGGGATACAAGCTTCTGAGGTTGTTTTTGTTTGTTTTTTTTCAGGAAAATGAACTGGATGTCACTGAACTGGACTCTTCTAATGATGAGGAGGAGTGGAAAAGCGACACCTCAAGGTATAAAGCTATACCTTTACACGTCAAACTTTTCTTTCATGGTTGTATTGTGTAAGACGGCGGTCCGCGTGGTACTTTCACTCAGGATGAGTCAAAGTCCAGTGTTTGCGATGCTGATTTAACCCGTGTGGTTTTCCTGTGCGCAGCCACTCATCCAGCGAGTACTCTGACTGGACAGCAGATGCTGGCATAAACCTGCAGCCCTCCACCCCCTTGTCGTCACGGAAACGAGTGAGGCGCAGACTCAGCAGCTCTGAGGAGGAGGAGGAAGAGCACGAGGAGGAGGAGGAGAAGCAGCAGCAGCAGCAAAGCGACGAGGAGGAAAAACCTGCAAAGAAACGCAAAGAGAAGTCCAAGAAAGTCAAAACTCACTCACCCAGGGTGAGTTTGACACTTCTGTGTAAATCTGAAGTGGTTAGTTTTAGATTCCATCATAAATAAATAAAATGAGTTGTGTTTATAACTTCATGTGTAACATTTTATATGTTGTTGTTCCCATCAGCGTCCAAAGGCCAGACCATCTATTAACAGGGAAGTGTCCAACGAGTTCAGACCATCAGCGTGGATCACCGACGTTATTCCCAGGAAGTCTCCTTTTGTTCCCCAAATGGGCGATGAGGTACGTGATCATATCAGTGGCTCTTACTGTCACAGTTTCAGAACCAAGACATGGACACGTGCTCATTTTTATACCTTCTAGTGTCAGAAAATGTACACCTCAGAGGCCCTTTCTTGTTCATTTATAACATTTGTCACATGGAACAATGCAGCACAGACACACAAAATAGCTGTACTTATTTAGTATTTTTTTAAAATTAGATTAATTTCACATGTTGCATTGTGCGGGGATGTAGAAATATATTTTTCAAGCGTAATTACTGTGTCCAGCTTGTGGTGGAAGTAAAGCTCTTATGAACAGAGTTAAATTACCTTCTAAGATTGTTTTTTTTCCTCCTCTGTCAGGTGATCTACTTTCGGCAGGGGCACGAGGCTTACGTCGAGGCTGTGAGTCGGAGCGAGCTTTACCCCATCAACCTGGAGAAACAGCCGTGGAAGAAAATGGAGCTGAGGGTATGAGTTAAAGCTTAAGGAAGAACACTGGAATGTTCCAGTAGATAACTTAATAACATAAAATTAAAGACCTAAACAATCCTTGAAGGAATGCATGTCGCCCGCCGTCTTTCATGCTAGAGTTTAAACTGAGATTGTCTTATGTTGAGGAGTTATTATAGTACGTGTTGTGGAAGGTGCTCAGCTGCTACCATCACAGTTTTTTTTTTATCTGTGGCAGCCATCTTTAAAAGTTAATCAGGCGTAGCTGTGCCTGATGTCTGAGTTTCATTCAAATCTGCCACGGGCGAACACGTTATCGCCTTTTAGTGGCAAGTGGTAAATACCAGAAGTTGTCTGTTTTCTACGGAATATTCACCGAGACCTTATAAATCCTAAATTTCAGATTTAAAAGTTGATTCTAAATCTCAGAGCTAGAAATAAAATTAAAATCCTGCTGGTTTTTGTTTTGTTTGTCCTTCCAGGATCAAGAGTTTGTGAAGATCACTGGCATCAAATACGAAGTTTGTCCTCCGACGCTGTGCTGCGTGAAGCTGTCCCTCATCGACCACGGCACGGGCAAAATCACAGACAAGTCCTTCTCAATCAAGTAGGCAGCTCATGTTTGAATCTCATCTGTGGAGACAGTTGGCTCTCTTTCATGTGGTCGGTTTTTGTGGAGTGTATTTATTATTATCCTGTAGTTTACATGTATCGTTCCGTAAAGCGACACTTTGTTTTCCCCTGCAGGTATCATGACATGCCAGACGTGATCGATTTTTTGGTGTTGAGGCAAAGTTATGATGAAGCACTCCGTCGAAACTGGCAACCAAGTGAGTCTGCTCGTTCCTCGTCATGTTAGTTTATTCTTCTGTCCATAAGTTTCATTTATTTTGAATAACTTTTAGGTTTTGATACAAATTAGGAAATGCACTTTGGAGGCTTCATGTTAGTTTGAAGATTTTTTTCTAAATAATAAATGAGGGTTTGTTTTTTGTTTATCTATAAATCAGTTTTAAATTGTTTGACTTGCAGTCCTTTAGAGAAATAGGCGACAGCTTCTGTTTACTCTCGGTGTGAGCTTGGTTTATTTTTAAAATTTTTTTCCTCTGACTGACAGATGACAGATTTCGCTCAGTAATTGACGATGCCTGGTGGTTTGGGACCATCGTCTGTCAGGAGCCCTACCAGCCAGAATACCCAGATAGCCTCTTCCAGTGCTTCAAAGTCAGGTGTGAAAAAACAAAACGGCAGCACTTTTGAGAAATTTACACGCAGGTTTTGCATTTTTACATGGCTTGCTGGACAGTAAGAAAATGAACAAACAAAATAAATTGGCTGATTGTTACACTGTGTTGATCTGTGTTCCCACAGATGGGACAATGGGGAAACTGAAAAACTGAGTCCGTGGGATTTGGAGCCAATCGTAGATGATGGTAATAGACCTTTTAGGTTTAGCCATCTCAAGGATGAGCGTCGGGAGTTGATCGTAGTTTGGTTTATTTAAAAATATGTGTACGTGTACGCCGTGCAGCCCAGCAGCCAGAGATGGAGGGAGGAGGAATCCCGGTGACAGCAGAGGAGATGAAAGAACTGATGTACAAGCCTCTGGCAGGGGAGTGGGGCGAGAGGAGCCGAGACGAGGAGTGTGAACGCATCATCGCTGGCATCGATCAGCTCATCACTGTCGGTGCGTACTCAGAAGCCGCCAGTTCTTTAGGTTTATCGTCAGCTGTTGACTTTCCATCATTTACTTACCTGAGGTGACATAAAGGTGCAGAGTTACAGACTCGCTGTCCTGTGCGTTTGTGACACAGAGATCGCAGCTCCGTTTTCCGGTCCCGTGGACTTGGTCCAGTATCCCACCTACTGCACCGTGATCGCCTATCCCACCGATCTGGGCACCATCAAGCTGCGTCTGATGAACCGATTCTACAGGTCAGTTCCTCCAGTCGGTTTTCATCCAAGTGGTTTTATTTATTCTGTCTTTGCAACATCTTAACACTTTACTTTGAGGCAGACACTGATCTTGTGTGCTCCGCAGGCGCCTCTCTGCATTAATCTGGGATGCCAGGTACATCGCACACAACGCTCGCACTTTCAATGAGCCGAGGAGCAAGATTGCCCACTCTGCAAAAATCATCTCAAATGTCCTCCAGAAATTTGTCAAGTACGTGTTACCGAATGTTGAACTTCTAAAACATGTATATTTTATGGTCATGTCTCTGGTGTTAAATTACAGAGAACCATATCGTTTACATTAATTTCTACATTTTCCGCTGACCCGTCTCCCTTCCACCCGCAGCAATCCGAGCTGCACGGATCTCATGGAGATTTACAGCGCTGTGGAGGAAATGGACGACGATGACGAGGCAAGTCTGGATAAATTAAAAAGCCTTTCAGGCAACTTGTTCTCAAGAGAAGTTGCAAGCGCATGACTAAATGTATACAGCAGCTTCAGGCTGTCAGTTCTCTGGCAGAAAGAGGAGTTTTCAGCTTTTTTTTTTCTTATCCTTGCTGTTCTTATGAATTTACTGGTGCACACCAAATGTGGGTGTAGCCACATTTAGTGTGCAAAAGTTTCAATGGGTTTGACTGCAGTCTAAAACAGCCTGACAGCTTTAAGAGGGGAAACATGGAGCCATTCTGTGGCTAATGATGCGTAAAATGAGACATTTATATGTGAATTTAGCTGGAAAAAATAGATTTTTTCATCATGACTAGAACTGATCAAGATAAAAACATTATTGTAATATTGTTTGTATTTATTGTTCGTGTTTTCTATCTGTGAGCTCGTCAGTAAATGGCTTGATTTTCACCGATTACATTTAAAACAAAACTCTGAATGTGGCTCATCTGACAGGAAGAAGACACAGAAGCACCAGGAACGTCGTCGGGACACAGACTGCGTCAGGTGATCAGAAACTGATAAAACCCTAAAATTCATTTGAAGAATCCTGACACTGAACGATCGTTGGTGGAACTTATTATGAACGTGTGTTCATGTAGACCAGTGGTGTCCGATCCTGGTTCTGGAGGGCCACTATCCTGCATGGTTTAGTTGTTTATCTGCTCTTTCATTCTGTAGAAGCCTGTGAATCACTGTCATTTAAATCAGGTGTGTCAAAGCAGAGAAACATCTAAAACATGCAGGACAGCAGCCCTCCAGGACCAGGATTGGACAGCTCTGATGTAGACCATGAGACTGTGGGATCATTTAGGAAGAGAAGCTAAAAGTGAAGCTGTTTTATCATTTCTTTTCTTTGTTCTCTGTGTCTGCAGCACTCGGTGGAGGTGCCGCCGGACAGAGATTCCTGGAAAGAACAGTGCAAGAACCTGGTCAACTATATATTTGACTGCGAGGACTCGGAGCCGTTCAGGCAGCCTGTGGATCCCGAGAACTATCCGGTAAGTTGGCACAGCAGCCGAGGCCACATCATCAAACGGCTACAAGTTTGGTTTGAGCTATGAACTGTGTTGCTGAGGTCCAAGTCTTGTTTTTGTTTGCATATTCAGGACTACTTTGACATTATTGATACACCGATGGACTTTGGCACGGTGAAAAGGACCCTGGAGGAAGATCACTATGAAAACCCCATAGAGCTGTGCAAAGACACGCGCTTAATATTTGCCAACGCTAAAGCCTACACACCCAACAAACGCTCCAAGGTGGGGGCTAATTACAGTTTTGGAGGCGACATTAATCTGTTGAAAACGTCCCCTGGCTTCAAATATGAGATGTTTTAAATCATCTGTTTTTTTTTTATTTTATTTTTCTGGATTTGATTAATTTTTTGTCATTCTCTTTAATCTCTTCTAGATTTACAGTATGACCTTGCGGCTGTCTGCCTTCTTTGAGGAGCAGATCAGAACAATCATATCAGAGTACAAAACTGCTATCAAAAGCAGCGAGAGGCTCCGCCGCAGTCAGAGGTTTCGCAAGAAAACGCAGCAGGATCAGCCCTCTGCCACAACAAGGTGTGCTAGTTCTCCTCCTCTTTGTTTGGCTTCATTTGACTTCATACTTTCCTGTTGCAACTTGTTTTTTTGTTTCCTTCTGTTGCGCACAGCAGAATCCCGTTTCTGTCCCTACATTATGTGACATTTTACACGTGACTGCTTTTTTTTTTTTTTTTTTTTTTTTTTTTTCAAAAAGCGCCGTGTTTTTCTTGTGTTTCTCTAAGTCAAAAAAGGGCTGGTGTCAAAACTCAGGAAAAATTGGAGTCGATATCAGTAACCAAATCTACCTCAGCCAAAGTGTCCGTTCCTGAGAGAGCAAGGAGGAGTCGAGGCAGCAGCTCAGGTCGCAGCTCCTCGGAGGACGAGTCCGGCTCCAAAGCTGCCTCGTCAACTCCAGGTACGGAGGAACTGAGAGCAGCTTTTCTTACTGTGACTTCAGCTTTCATGGGGTCTACGCCGAATGGAGGTTAATTTATTTTATAAGTGTGTTTGTGCCGTCAGAGACTAGTGTGACCCTCACGGTTGTTTGTGTTTTCTAGTGTAAAGTGATTTTTAGAGAAACTGAAACTTCAAAAGCTATCTGTAACCCGTTTATCATGTGAGAAATAATTAAAATATTAATCAGGAGAGAAGCTTTCTTGTTGTGGAATGAGACAATATTTCCCTTTTATTTATGACTACAAACACTCTGCTTTAAATATTAAACTTTCAGTGTTATTATCTGGATGAAATAAAATCCACATTTTGGAGACGTGACATTAAACTGAACTCGTTTGATGGACGTGTTATTAAAAGCTCTTATGAATTCTTATCCTATGAAGTAACTGTTTATTTTATTGATACATTTTTTTCCTCTTCAGAGACTGAAAGCGAGAGTGAACTCAGTGATTCAGATGAAGAAAATAAACGTCCAGGTTCTTCAAAACCTCATCAAAGCAGACAAAAAGCAAGAGTCACGAGAAGCAACCGCTCCAAGCAGAAGAAGAAAAAGAAGAAGAAGAAAGGTCAGGAGTGATGAATGCCCACATAACCCACACAGAATAGTGTTGTGCTTAAATGTTCTGGAAATGTGATCATTGTGGCTAGTTGCTGAGATTGACAGCGAAGAAGAAGAGGAGGAGGAGGAGGAGGAGGAATCTGAGAGTGAAGGTGGAGAAGACGGGGAGGCATCTTCACTGTCTTCAGACGGGCCCTATCCCAGCAGGAGGACGCGACTGACCAGAAACCGCGCCGCTGGAGACAAAACGAGAGCAGGTGAGCAGCAGTCGCCGTGTTCGGCCTCGAGGCCCGAGCACCGAAACACCCGCAGGTTACCTCGTTTGATCCTGATCCCGATCCCGGGCGGCTTTGTGTTCAGAGAGCAGAGCGGAGACAAACGGCCACAGCAGCAGGACGTCCCGCCGGAGGAGGCGTCCCCGCCGGGACTCGGACAGAGCCGTGTCCCGGGGCTCGGACAGCGAACGGGAGGTCAGCATTCGCAGGTCTCTCAAACGAAAGACGGCGAGGGCTGCTGTTAATAAGATGAAGCTTCTCGATGCGTCTGACGAAGACTTCGAAGAGGAGGAGGAGGAGAAGATGCCGATTAGAAGCAGCAGCCGTATTCGCCACGCGGCTCGTATCAGTAAACGCACCGCTGTGATCCAGAGCAGCTCAGACACAGACGGAGGTAGGCGTATGTGTAGATGGAATTTTTTTTTCTGATTTTGGACAAGTTGTGATACATTTTTACTGTTTTGTTTTTTTTTTGTTTGTTTTGTTTTAGGTTCCCAGAATACTAAGGAATCCGATGGTGAATCCAAGGCTGAGGACGAGGGCAACGACAGCGATATTTCCTCCTCCTCCCAGATTAAGCAGAACGGAGATGCAAGGTCCATAAAACCGAAGACAATGAGACAGACTGACAAGACTAAGGGAAATGGTAAGAAATGTACCTTTGCGTATTAAGGTTTTTTAATTTTGCAAGGCCCTGTCCGTGCTTTTCTTATCCAATCAATTTAAACTCCAGTCACCCAATAGAAGTAAAAACTTTTTAAAAAATAGTCATTTATTTATTTTGTATGCGCCAAATTGCTCAGTATAAGACTAAAAACAGCAGCGAAGATGTTTTTTTTTTTTTTATGGAAGCACACACGTTCTCTGCTGGAGGAGTTCATTTTTATTGTTTAGTTTTTGTTTAATTTTATATTTTGTCATTTCACACTTAGCAGAGTTTGTAAGATAGAAACACTGGAGCTGTAAGTGTAGTTATACTGGTTTTAAAAAAGCCCGTCTCTGTTTCCCTTCCACCACTGTGGTTATTGTTCAAATAAATGTTTTCTGAACATACGCTACTCTTTCTTTCTGGTATAATTTTGAGTAAATAGATTGGTGCTGCACTTGGTGGCACATGGAGAAGGGTGGAGTGGGGGGTTCGTAGGCCAAGAAAAAAAAAAAATCGCTCTTAAAAAAACCAATCGTGGAATGGTTCAGCCCATCGTTGATGGTCGATAAATTCCTCCAATCGCTCAACCTCATTGCATATTTTTTTTTTCTTTGCTAGGGAAGCAGCTTCGAGTGTTATGTCTTGAACTTTTTTTTGTTTTTTCCTTTGCAGATACTTTGTCCCATGTGAACGGACATGGTGGAAAACATCACAAGTCTGACAGCAACTCGGAGCAAGAAGAAACTCCTGAGGACAGCTCTGGGGAAGAGGAGGATCAGAAAGCCTCGAGAAGCACGGCAACCAGTTCAGGAAGGAAAACTAAGATCATTAGTGAGGAGGAGGAGGACGCGAAAGGCCAAACCACACGACACAAACCTCCTGTAAGCTCAGATGAAGAAGAAGACAAAGGGGACAGCTCCCAGAACCACCTGCACCAAAATGGACAAAATGTGAAAGAATCATTCCAGAGGGACTCAAAGAAAAAACGGAAAGTTTCGCTATTAAAAAGCCAAGACAAACAAAAATCTGCCTCAACTAATAAACTAGACGTTGCGGAATCGGACGAACTCGGCAATTCTCTGAGGTCTGGCCTGCACAAGAAAAGAGTGAAAGCCTGCTCCAGTGACGGGTCTGACTTTGAAAGAAAGAGGCCAACAAGGAATAAGAACAAAAGGCCGCGCTGCAACACGTTGGCTTCGGACACTTCGGAGCGGGAATACGAACTTCAGTGGAAGCTGAGGAGGAAGCGCTCCACTGGCTCGTCGGAAGAGGAGTCGGATCCGTCCGACGACGCATCCAACAGACGGCTGAACCTTCGAGCTCTACCAAAAAAGACATACATCTCAGAGAACTCTCTGTCCGAGGAAGACTCTGCCCCGGCAAACCAGCATAGACAAAGAAACGGTAAAAAGAGAGACGCCGAGTCGAGTGAGGACCGATACAATACAAGACAGTCTAAGAGAGCGTCTTCGAGTGAAGCCCGGGTCCAGCTCCCCTCCAAGAGGAAACGGATTTACACCTCAGACTCTGAGGAGGAGGATGGAGAGAAGGAGCCAGTGAACGACAGAAACAGCAGGTCCAGCTCCTCAAAGCACTCCAAAAGGGAATCCAAACGGGAGAGCGCCACTTCGTCCCACTCCGATTCCAGCCAGGAGGAGAACGCCGCTTCTTCGAGGAGCGACGCGAGGCGGTCCAAACCTAAAAGGAAGAAGAGCTGCAGCAGCAACGACGACAGTTCAGACTCAGAAAGCAAGCAGCTGTCTTCTGCCTCCGGACACTCTTTTGCCAGCTCAGGGTCCCACAGCAGTCCAAAGAGGAGAAGCCAAGCGCGGACGCGGACCAGCGAAAGGGCTGCGAGCCGCCAGCTGCCACGGCGCCGCCGGCGGGCCGCCTCGGACGAGGAGGAGGACAACTACGAGACGTACGCCAAAGCGCAGCGGAAAACGCGCGTCAACACGCGCAACCGCGGGAAGCGGACGGTAAATTATCACGACAGCGAATGAAGGGGACGCCGGCTGCAGGCGGGACATTTTACCCGAGAGGTTACGGACACGTGATGATAGTAGCACTGGAGTCTGAATAAAATGCTGTGAATCTGTTTCATTCAGGGATATTTATATTTTCTATGAAAAAAAGAAAAAAGAAAAAACATGTTTATAGATGTTATACAAATTCAAGCATTTGAACTGCTGGTTTTTCATAAAGACACGGAGCAGAACACCACCTCCCATACTGCTTGTTGCGATGTGGCCGGCAGAGTAACCGTTCCGGAGAATCTTGTCAGCTTTGGGTGCTATCTAATATACCTCTGTTTAATCAAGCATATTGCTGGCTTGCACTAAGAAACACTGTAATGAGGTATTTAATACACTAGTTTAGCATTAGAAACTCAGGGGTCAACTAAGTTTACTGTAGTCTCGAAGCAGTGCAGTTTGTTTTCGAGCTAAGGTAAAGATGAGAAATGATTTCAGGTCGGCACACGTCCGAGCACACCGACCGGAACAAACTACAGCACTCCTATGTAAATCCACACACTTAGAGCTTGACTGTATTCAGATAATATGAGCCAAATGGACAAAAATTCTCTTCCCCACACTTTTTTTTTTTGGTTGTTTATTAGCTTTGTTTTGTATTATAGTGAATAGATGTAAATATGTGATTGAGAATTAAATTGAACGGTTTGACGATCAGTCAGTAGCAAAGTGTTTATTTAAGTTTGAGGGTTTTTTTTTTTATTATTTTCCTTCGCCATATGTCATAGACTGGTACTTTTTTTGGTTTGTTTTTGCCAGGTACTTTAGTACTTTAAGCAAAATGCAATGATTTCTCACATTGGGAAGACCTTTTTAATTGTCTTGTCACCTGCTTTCAGTATTAAATTGTTTTTCTGAGTTGACTTAAACTCTTATTTGAGGTTTCTAAATGCAGTCGCTTGATGACCTTTTTTTTCCTCCTCAATGTTTTTCGTACTACATCTTTAATAAACAATTTCGCAGGAATACTATTGATGCAATGTGTTCGTGGAGTGCAATGAATGAGTTATTCCTTCTGTTATTAAAGACATCAATTCAAGGGTTTGTGTGGATTTCTCGTAGGTGTGGTCCATTTTATAATCTTTTTACATTAGGAAAGAATTGTTCTAATCTGATCAATTTTTTAATTATTTTTAATAAACAAGCAAAGAATATTTGCAGATAGAGAGTCAAAAGTCTGTGCAAGTAAAATTTTATTATACTTTGTTTACAGGTTTTCAATACATATCTTGTATACATGAGTAATTTAAGGACTAAATAACAAATCTTAAGGCCAAATGACAGACAGAACTGAAACTGGACATATAATTGTAGAATCTTTTTATTTTTGGTATCTGAGTGAGAAACTAGAATAATTACAATATTCCGCCTATTCTTACAGATTTTTGTTCTGATTCTGTCAAAAACGCGTGCTTTTATTGTGAAGGTGCTCTAAAAGCGGACCGTTGTTCCTCCCGTGTGACGACAGAGTTATCGAAAGCTTTTCGCACTTTCGACAGCACTGCCTCCTTCAAACAATAATTATTACACAGGCTTGCTTTAAGAACTTGCTGTATTTAGAACAGCAACAATAATGTAGTTTTACTCGTTTTTATTTAAATATTATTAAACTTAATCTAATCTGTTTTTTTGTTTGTTTTACTTTCACGAAAATGCTCGACGGTTCAGACATTCAGATTTACTTTGATTAGCTAATGAGCTAGCGTGTTAGCAAGTATATTTACTAGAGAGAGAGACAGGTGTTTTTCACATGTGACTTTAAGAAGTCTGGTTTGTACCCAGAGAAAAGTTTGTAATGTGTTATTTTAACGGGCTGAAGTGAAGACAGTCCCGGCTTTTGTGTGCAGGCTAACGTTGAGGCTAAAGTGTAGTATGTCCTCTGTCCGTCGCTGTCAGCACTTAAAGCCGCAGTAAACCTGTCCGGGTCACAACGTTTAGTGCAGGATGTCTGCGTGCAGAGGTCTCGTTCACCTCGTAAAACACAGGTGCCCGTGGACGCGTTTTCGGAGGCATGTCACCACCTGGTCACCTGTCGGAGCCGCCTTCAATGCCAAACCTCACAGGCGGCTGGATCTCTCGGAGAAAAACGTGGTTCGTGCCGTATTTCTGTCGACACCGCAACACTCACCTAAACGACGAAAACACAAAGGCTGCTTTTTATTTGTGGATATAGTTCGTAATGGCATTTCCACCCGGTGTGTGTGACCCAGGGCTTGTTTGGAGTCCCTGAACTCACCTGTCCTGCAGGTTTCCAGGTGGCCTCGAAGGCAGCCCTGCAGCGCACGGAGCTCCTGCTGGACGCGGCTTGTTCTTCCCCTCCAGGTGTGGAGACCGTGCGGTGCTTCGACCGGCTCTCTGATGGGCTCTGTAAAGTGGCTGATCTGGTGAGTTACTGTGTAAAGTGGCTGATCTGGTGAGTTACTGTCAGAACTGAAGTGGTGTTCACCCAGCTTCAAGTCAAGAAAATCAGCCCTGGTTTGGGGCTGAAGCTTTAGATCAGCCAGAGCATCAGGAATGGTGTAAACCTTAAAAAGCTTAAAAGATTGATTAAGAGTTAGCAGTACATCCACCAATGGGGTTTGTACCCTTCTTCAAAATCAGCCCCTACCTGTAAGAGCAGGTGAATGAAAAACAATGTTTTCATTTGAATTATTTTTAGTAAACGGTCACATCGTTTCATAGTTTGTACCCTGGACATCTCTGGCATTTCTTATTCGACTGTTTTGCAAGCTCGTTAGGAGGATCAGACTTTCCAGCAATGAGGAAATTACCCATATCTTAGTCATAATAACCAAATATATATCTAAGTTTAAATGTGTTGTGCAATTTAAAAACGAAAGAAGTGAAAGGTATTCCAGTAAATGTAAATAAGGGTATTTTAAAGGATTATCCTGAGTTTGCCTGCTGATGTCTTGATGAAGGGCGGCGCAGCGAAGACCCACCTTTGCGGACGTGTTAAAGTATAAGAATCTTATGGACGATATACGCACTGGTCAGATTTAAAGAGGGATAGCTGGAGAAAAGACTGGGGTCAGGCCACACAAAGCTCTGAAAGCCTGCTGCCTGCTGTGTTACTGTTGTTGACGGCGCCTTGATTCCTGCAGGCAGACTTCATAAAAGTGGCTCATCCAGACCCAGAGTACCGCGAGGCCGCAGAGAAGACCTGCATGGAGATCGGCACCGTTGTGGAGAAGTAAGAGTTCTTCTGTGGCTCCGTTTCCTCATGTAGAAATGAGCAACGCTGATCATTGTCAGCGTTTTCATTGACTGTTCCCCGCATGCTTCGGTTCTGATAAACGGAGCCGCTTGCGTTTCAGACTGAACACCAATGTTGAGCTGTGCAGGAGCCTGAAGAATCTGCTGGACAACCCGAAAGCTGTGGCTCAACTGGACCCTGACACAAAGTAGGTTTTTTTTATTTTTGTATATTTATTCAGTATATTTAGCTGTGCCTCTGCTGTGTTTTCCCTGCTCATTTCTCAACATTTTACCTCAAGGAGGCAGACTTGTACAGTAATTTATTCAAGAGGTCTTAAGTAATACTGTAGTTTTTGTAGATCTTTTACAGGCTTTCTTTGCAGATTGACCACTTCTCGATCTTCTTTCCTGTCGAGTCCTTTTATGCGAGCCTAATTGTTTATAAAAAGAGAGGGGCACGACGGAACAAATCCTAATAATTTTAGTTTTCGCCACCGTGATGATTAAAAACGATGACTCACGCTCATGATAAATTCATTCACTAAAGGCACGGCACCCATCTTGATGGCTTTGATCATCCTTTTTATACAAAACAAACAAAAGAGGGGAAAGAACACAACCCTGCGGCAAACCGGTAGATGAGAGAAAACGCATTCACCCTCACCTGTGGCTCAGCTGTTAGAGTTGGAGGTTCGATTCCAGCAGTGTGCCGCATGTCGAAGTGTCCCTGGGCAAGACGCTGATCTCTCCCTGCCTCCGGTGTGCCCCGTCGATGCGTGAATGTGATCTAAAGCACTGATTAGACTCTGCAGAAAGATTTATTCAGATAATCTTTGTGGTGATTTAGTGCTGTGTGGATGGGTACAGAGCACATATTGTGTGTCTGCGTTGCCAGTTTTTAATTCAAAATATTTTTCTAGCCTGGTCGGCTATAAAGGCGCCATATAATTACCATCCTTTTACCTACTGTCATTTTCTTTTGAAATTGCACATCATCCAACAAATCAAACAGAAGTCGACTTTATAAAAGCTTTCTGCTAAAATATGGGGTTGAGTACAATAAAAGCAGAAAAGAAAAGAATGAAAAACGAGTTCTCGTGTCTAGTTGAATCTATAAAAAAAATACCAAAGATAACACAGATTGAAAAAGATGAATTAGTTGAATACCTGACAGACAGACGATCAGCTGAAGGGCGAGTCGTCTCTCAGGTTGTTTTTTTAAAACAGGCATTATTTTCACATACTGTTTATCTGCTGTAGATGGTTATTCAGGCTTCTTTCCTAACTTTTAGGCACAATATGCTGTCATGATCAGGTACAAGAAGTGGATAGAAAACAAGTGGGGGGAAAAAACGCATCCAAAGGGTGAAAATCTTGACCCAGGTCACTAAAAGGTTACAAGAAAGTCGGGCTGCTTGGAAGTGACGTATTAAGAAATGAGCAGGAGGGCACTATTATTCTTTACAGTACTGTAGATTTGTTGACTGCTGCACCAGATGCATTTCCAAACTTATTTTTGTATGTAATAATGTGAAATCCGAAGACTGTTTTGAATATTTTGCGGTTGTCTTCTCAGGCGAGTGGCAGAGTTGTTCATGTTTGACTTTGAGATCAGTGGGATTCATCTGGATGACAAACTGGTGAGTTATTCAGAATAAGCACAAACCCATTGATAAGTCTGTTTTTGCTGATAAGTCTGTTTTTGCTGTGCGACACATGTTTATGTTCCCTCGGTTCCTGCAGAGGAAAGAGGCCGTTGTGCTCCACGTGAAGCTACTGGATCTGAGCAACGAGTTTCTGGTCGGCTCCCACATGCCAAACAGAATCGCCAAGTCTGTCATTCCTGAGCATCTGCGCGTGCACTTCTTGAGCGAGGGCAGCTTCATTCAAGTCGGCGGGCTACATGCCGATTCCCCCGACGACCTGGTGAGTGGCATCGAAACACTCTCTCTGTTGTCTAGCAGGTGGCAGCATTGTTACACCTCAGACTGTAAGGTTGGGTTTATGTAAACTAATTTAGAAAGTCTCTCTTTTTTAAGTGATGCAGCTTTAATTCTGATTCTTCTATCAACCACAGTACAAATCTAATTAATTTGTTTGGGAGTATTTACTTTTAGGAATATTTGAACCAACATTTTTGATCATTTGTAGCTACTGATCAAGTCTTTCCGTTCTTTCTGTCCTCTTTCCACCATGTAGCTTCGAGAGATTGCCTACAGGATTTACCTCTACCCTAACTCAGATCTGATGGAGTGTCTGGAGGAGCTGCTGAAATGCAGATACAAACTAGCCAAGCTGGTGGGCTACGAGTCGTACGGACACCGAGCCCTGAAGGGAACCATGGCCAAAACCCCAGGTTGATTTGCAGCATTTGTTATGTGATGCGATTTTTTTGTGACAGTTTTGCAAAACGTCTCTTCTTGGATGAGCTGTGCAGGTTTACAGAGTCTGTTTTTATCTTCTCAACTTCTGCAGAGACGGTGATGAGCTTCCTGTGGTTGTTAACAGACAAGCTGTCAGACAAGTATGGGCCCCTTTTCAGTCTGTTAAAGATTATTATAGACTTTAAAGGGGTGGTCCAGATCTTTTGAAGGAGTTCTTTGGGAGGCTTATAAACATTTAATACTTTACGTGTTGTCCTTGAACGCCCTCAGTTTGGAGAAACATTTTAATTCTGACCAGATGGACGAGCTAACGGCTGCGGGGTCCAAGACCCAAAGTTGATTTATTACCATCTTAAAACGACTCCAGTCTCAAACGTTTCACAGCGGCTCATTCATGTTGCCATCATTTTCACACGGCTCAGTTATTTACACAGATTTCTGTGATTATTCACCAGTGTAGTCGTCCTGCAGGTAATTACAATCCATCCATTCGTTTTCTTGACCTGCTTCTCCTTTCCGGGTCGCTGGGAGCTAACGCCTACCTGAGAGGCGGGGGACACCCTGGACAGGTCTCCAGTCCGTCACAGGGACACATGGAGACAAACAGGACAAACAACCACTCACCCTCTGACTCACCTCGGGACAATTTAGAGCTACCAGTGAACCTAACACGCATGTTTTTGGTCTGTGGGAGGAAACCGGAGTACCCGGAGTAAACCCAGGTATCCAGGTACTCCTCCCAGAAAGGCCCCAGGCCGGGAGGTGATCCTGCGACCTTCTCTCTGGGGACGGCTCTAACCGCTGCTCCTCCACGCCGCCACGAAATAACCATGGAATGTGACATTGATGGCGGTGTAAAGGTTTATAAGCTAGCATTCGCCTGAGCTGCTATGAAAATGTTCCTGACACTGGAGTTGTTTTAAGACGGCAGCAGTCAGTCTGGTTGAACTCGCCGTTAGCTCATCAGTCTCCAAACTGAGGCTGTTAAAAGAGCTGTCTATAACAAATAATCAATTTATGTATTTATAAAGCACTTTACAAACCATACAGGAACCAAAGTTCTATACAGGTGAAATTAAACCTAAAATAGAAGCAAACCAAATAGTAAAAAGCAGAAAGTAATCAAATACAATATTGACAATATACAGAAGAGGATAGGCGCAGAGGCTGGTCTGATGCTCATGTAAATAAGATATTAATTGGTTATTACCTTTCCGCAGAACCCTGCTTTAAAAGATCTGATCTGTTCCTTTTATTGTCTACGTTGTGAGGTGTTCATTATGTTTATTTATTAAAAAGTAGACCTTTTGTAGATCCACTCACTCGGTCTAAGTATCGGCTAGTTTTTGATCACCAGTGATTCACATAAAGAAGGCCTCACGCGTTTAGTGTTCTCATTTTCATGCAACTGTATTCTTCGCACGGTGGATTACTCAACCGGTCCAGACGCACGAGTGTCAGGTAGACCGGGAGACTCTAAATTACCCACAGGAATGATCGTGAGCTCGTTAGCCTGGCAGCCAGTCCAGGGTGTTTCCCTGCCTTCAGCCAAATGCATGCCGTGATCGGCTCTGGCCCCCGTTGACCCCGAGCAGAAAGAGGTGCACGCAGCCAGGAATTAATGCCTGCAGTCAGCTAACTCACAACTTGTTGTTCTTTTCTCCCCCCCCTCTCCCCTTTTATCTCTCAGAACAGCAAAAGATTTTCAGATGATGAGAGACATGAAGAAAAAACTCAACCCTCGTAATTCTGTGAGTTTTCTTCACAATCCTTTCGGATATTAAACGTTGCTCTCTCGATATTAGACTCCAGGTATAATTCTGTGTGTTTCGTGTGAATTGCTGTCAACCGGTTTCTTTTAAATTGTGCAAAAAGCCAACGAAGCGCTCTGTTTTGAAACAGGAGCTCATGCCCTGGGATCATCCATTCCTCAGTGGTGTCCTGCGCGCTGAAAGGTGAGAATTTTGTTCTTCTGAAACTTGTTCTTCCGGCCTGCTGTTTTTTTTTTTGTCTTTTTATTAAAGTCATGTTGATCTGTGGGTCTAAGTGATTGCGTTCCCATGTTGTTGGGAAGCACTAGTTGTTTTTGCGGCCCCGACTCGTCCTCAGGTGTCACTTGTTACAAAAGGTGTTATAGGAGAGGCATGGGAGCCGTCGCCTCCGACTCCTGTTTGAGATCATCTGAGCAATGAAGTTGATTTTTAGATTTTAAAGTTATTACTCTTTATGTATCTTAAAGTTATGCAGTTTAATTGAGATTGAAGTCGATTAAAATCAGAATATAATGCATACGACAGAGAGAATATTTCTGGAGTTGTTTATCAGAGCAGGCCGTTAATCATTCCTGGTACAACACAGATGTGGTGTTCGAGCTTGGTTTTGTGGTCTTTATCTGAAATGACTTTTAAGAAGCTTGAGTGGTTCTATTTTAAACATGGGTGGTCCAGGAGAGGCAGTCTTACCAGCCCTCAGCGCTGATAATCTGGTGACATCAGTTCACATCACACGTGTGCAACGTTCAGTAGATTTATCACTCTGTGGAAGTTATATGGAGGCCAGAAATACCACTTGATGCAGTTCTTTAATGCTTGAATTGATGCTTTCACCTCAGCCGATAAGCCTAAAGTTGTGTATTAGATTTGTTTTTATGTTAGAAATAGATATTTAATCATAAATCTTATCAGAAATCATTGGCTGGCCGAAACACTACAAGCTGCTCAGCAAGAATTGATTAAAAAGAAAAAAAAAATGCTTCTCTTGTTTCTAATATTCTGGTCTGTCTGTTTTTGCTCATTCCAGGTTCAACATAGAGCCCAGTCTGTACAGTCCCTACCTGTCTCTCGGCGCATGCATGGAGGGTTTGAACAACCTTTTCTCTCAGCTCTACGGCGTCTCGCTCATGTCTGAGCATCCAGGAGCCGGGGAAGTGTGGAGCGAAGACGTCCGCAAGCTGGTGAGTAAAGTCTCGAGCGACAGAGTAATTCCTCACCGGTGGCGAGTAGCAGACGTATATTTTGAGGCCCTGTTTGTATACTGTCTGTTCTTTTTGATTAAATCTTTGTGCGTTTCTGTGCCGAGGCTGTGGTGCACGAGACGGAGGGATTACTGGGATACATCTACTGTGACTTCTTCCACCGGCGCAATAAACCTCATCAAGTATGCATGAGCTCGCTCGCCGCTCGTTGTCTTAGCATTCACTTTACATCCAATACTGGTTTCATTGATTACAAAACGTCTGTATTTTTCACAAAATACAATTAAATATTACAAGAACGAACACAAGCTGTAAACTAATTGAGCTCCACCACAACTGGAAAGTGTTTGTCAGTAAATGGGGGGTTGAAATTTATGCACATTCAAATATTTTCTTATGTTTTTATAATAAATATAATATGACTTATCATCAGATGTTCTGATAACATAAGGAATAAACTGAGAACTCATTTAAACAACTAAAAAATGAAATAATATATTTGAGCCTGTGTTTGTTGCAGATAATAGAGTTTATAAACTTTCATGATACTACCGCCCCCATGTTTCACAAATGAAACATGGTTTTCATTGAGAAATACCAGGTGTTTTATTTCTTTCTTTTTAGACAACATTTCACAAAGTTTGTTTTTTGGTCTTATTTGTCAGCCATCCTGTCCAAATGATCTTTAGCGAATAGGAGCCACGCAGCGGGACACAACAAGGGACATTTGGTGCTCTTTATGAGAACTGGATTCATGAATGTTAAAACGAGCCAAAGTGAGGAAGGTATTTAGCTGCTGAGGAACTCCCCTCGCCTCCGGGGTGATTTCTCAGAATATGTCTGGAGCTTCATAAAGACTAAACTCTTCACACATTTGAACAGATCTGCCTGCTTTGGGTTCCTCAGAGTCTCCTCTGTGCTTCACTGTTATCAAAATCCAGTACTTTCCTTTTCTGGGAGTGAAATAATAGAGCACTCACTCCTGATTCTCATCCAATTTATAAACTACCTGACTCCAGTCATAGTTTCAAATTAGGTGTATTTAAAGGCTCAGGCTCTTCGTCACTCAAAATATGTTGCAACAGGTTGATCTTTTCCTCATAAAAGAAAGGAAAAATGACCAAGTGTGACAGGTTTGTGTCATTTGGGTTGAAGTACTAATACAATAATACAATACAAAAATACTAATACATGCAGAAAAGTTCTTCGATGTTGGAGTTGTGTCCCTTCTAACCCTCTCTGCCTCCTCTTCCTCCTCTCTCAGGACTGTCACTTCACCATCCGTGGCGGCCGCTGGTGTCAGGAGGCGGGGCGGTACCAGCTGCCCGTCGTGGTGCTGATGCTCAGTCTGCCCCAACCCACAAAGAGCGCCCCCACCCTGCTCACCCCGGGCATGATGGAGAACCTCTTCCACGAGATGGGGCACGCCATGCACTCCATGCTGGGACGCACTCACTACCAGCACGTGACAGGTTCTCTCACACACACACACACACACACTGAACCAAACTGCTAAATTTAGGTCTACTTTGGACATTGGGACAGGATTTAGTGAAGTAATAACAAACCAACAGTGTGAATAGTGATCCATGACATTTTAGTTGTTTTTTTTCTCCTGTAAATGATGCCTGTGTTGTCCCAAATGTCACAAGCTAGAATGACGTTGTTTGGTACAGAGCTAAAGGTTTTTAGTTACATGATAGTGACTTTAAAATGGAAGGTAAATCCGAAAGGTTTAGACTGTCAGAGCTGCCATTTGACGCCGTTTCTCACGTGAAAAGAAATGGGCGAAGGCCGAGTAATTCAAGAAGCCTAATGTATTTAACCTAATAACAGTATCCTCTAACTCAACTGGAGCCTGTTTCTTTAGTAGTCATGTTTACACTGACATGATTCTGAAGTTGAAGCTATGAAAGCTGAAATATCAGCTTTAGTTCAGCCGTATCTTTCCTCATTAAGCAGTTCTTTAAAAAGTTCTATTTTGATCAAGTGTTCGTTTTTTTTTTGTGCTCTTTCAGTTGTTTTCTCGCCTTCAAGAGCATGACTCAACAGTTTTCTTTTTTCTTTTTATTTTTAGGAACCAGATGTGCCACTGATTTCGCCGAAGTCCCCTCCATCTTGATGGAGTACTTCGCCACAGACTACCGAGTCCTCAGCCAGTTCGCGCGTCATTACGAAAGTGGACAGGTACGCCCAGACGCTCGGGTTGGAGGCCAGACGGCCTCAGATTATTGTTTGCATATGAATCTTTGTGTTATAAACGTTCAGGAGGATGGCTTTGGGTGCTTCAGTACCAGACGTGCTCTTTGTCTCGTCAGCCTCTGCCTGAGAGTATGGTGGCCCGTCTGTGCGAGTCCAAGAAGGTGTGCGGAGCGGCAGACACCCAGCTGCAGGTAAAACGATCAGCCTTCAGAGAAATAACTGGACGTCTTGGATTCAGTGCTTTTGTATAGACACAGTTCTTAGATAATCATCTGATGACAAATATCTGAACTGACTGCTGTAACTTTTTTTACAATCAGTAAAATTCCCATTCACTTCTAAACACTTGCTGGATGAAGCTACCAGAAATGTCCCATTTCTGTCGTTATTTGTGGTTTTTCTTTCTCTTTCTTCTCTCTAGCAGTTGTTAGTTTTGACGTGATTTACTTATATTATTAGTCATAGTAAATGTAGTTTATGACAGAAAATCTAAATAAGAAATTCCTTTTTGTGGTAAAATCTAGAAGATGTACAGCACTGGTAGGCAATCCTGATCCTCGAGGGCCACCATCCTGCATGTTTGACTTGTTTCCCTGCTCCAACACATCTGATTCAGTGATTAAATCACCTCTTCATGTTCTGCAGCCTGTTAATCACCCATTGATTCAAATCAGGTGTGTTGGAGCAGAAAAACAAGGAAAACCTGCAGGATGGTGGTCCTCCAGGACCAGGGTTGCCCACCCTCGAATTATAGAGACTAAAGGGAGACGTTACTGATTTTAAAAAATCCCTTCTCTCCTCCTCAGTAAAACATTAGACAATGTCTCCAGAGTTTAACCTTAACACTGTTTTAATGCACTGCCCTTTCCTAAAAACAAAAAATAAATTTCACCTACTGGGACATCAAGTCCAGAACAAGTTTCCCACAGGAGACAATAAAATTTACTGTAAAACTACAGAAAGGCCAAATTTTCATTTAGAAATCGTGTAGGATAATGAAAATCAAAAGAAATGTTAAAGCTGCTGCTAGTGGTTTATTAGGGTCACCATGGCAACCACACACCTGTGTCTGTTACTCCCTGATGGCAAACTTAAGAAAGGAAGATTAAAAAGTAAGCCTCAAACCACAAGTCCTATAGCGGTGAGAGACGAGCTGAGTGAAAAAGACCGAAGTCCCTACATTTTGATGAATAATTCAAACATTTACTAGAAAAGTAAAGTTTGTTTGAAGATTTGTAGGTAAGTTTAGACAACTTAAGAATTTGTGTCCTCAACAAGTTGAACCTGTTGTGTAAATAATTAAATAAATAAAAATCGTAAAACTTAGACAATTACAGTTAAAGATATCAAAATACCAGTTCAGTCAGGTAAAGTCCAACTATCTGTGACCCGTTTAGACTTTGAATGAAGCTGCGGTTCATTGGCACCTTTAATAAAGACATGAAGAAAAGCTGAATCCATACTTGTTATTATTTGTATCAAAAATAATCTTAAACTAAGTGTTTATGACTAATAGATTTACTTACAGAAGCCTTTTACCTGCCTCCTAATGCATCTCTTTAATTGCCAAATTGCCATGAAAAAAACTGAGTTCAGGTTTTTCTTTTTCACTCTGCTAAGAAACTCTGAAATAGAGTAAATAATATTAACAACTTTGGAGCAGAACGTCTGAAAACAGCTGTAGATCGACTTTTTGTGATGATTAATATTCCTGCCTGTGTGAAAGCCTTTAGTCCTTAAAGAAAAACGATGCTGTTTCTTTTGACTGCGGAGTTAGTTTTGGGTTTTTATTAATAATCGTACTTTTCACTGCGTTTGAGCTCGTCTGATGCCCTGTTGTCAGATTTTCTACGCCGTCCTGGACCAGATTTACCACGGCCGCCCGCAGCACCGCTCCACCACGGAGATCCTGAAGGAGATGCAGGAGAAGTTCTACGGCCTGCCCTACACGCCCAACACAGTGCGTCTCCGTCTGACTTCACGCTCTTTTTCTCATCCACCCTTGAAACAAACACTGTAATTTTAAGATCAGTTATAGTCGTAGCGGTTCCCTCAAGGCTTCCCCCCCCTCCCTCAACTCTACTTTGATCAGATTTCTTAAGCTTTCTTCTCACTTTCCCCTTTTTTTTCCTCATCTTTCCTTCCTTTCTTTCTGTCTCGTTTTATATCTTTCACCGAGGCACAGCAGCGTTTAAAGGATTAAAGCTCTTTTTGAAGCCCTGCTAAAATAACAAAGCGGAGAAAGACTTTTCTATGAGCTCTCCTGTGGGAGGTATTTGAAACTCTTCCTACCAGCCCTTTAATGAAAAAAAAAAAAAAAAAGGAGTATTATTTCCTTCACTTTTGCAGCTGTGGGTGAAAGGGGAGGAAGCCAGGAGGCAAATGGAATCAGACACACAGTCATAATTCAGCCAGAAGTGGCCTTCATACAGCGTTGACTCGGAGCTGTAATTATGTGGCGTGCCATCAGACGCTGAGACTACAGAAGAAACAGACCGGCGCTTTCCTGCTTGTTCCTCGCTCTTCTAGTCCCCTCTCCTCAGAGGTTGTGGTTTGGGTTATTTAGTTTCTTTCTGCTGCAATCATTTCTTTCAAATTTTCCAACCAGATACTGGAATCATCTCTCCACCAGCACCCCCCAAAAAAAAAACAAAAAAAAAACAGCTGAGGAAAAGTTTCCCCGGTGAAGGGAATATCTGAGTGGTTAACAGATTATAAACATCGGGGTGACTCTGACGTGTGTGTAGTTTATAGAGCGGGGATGTCAGGATCAGCTGGGAGGGACACAAACCACATGGTGCACCTGAAGATAAGTGGGGGGGGGAAGACAATTTAGGAGTTCTTCGTGTATTTAATTCCTCTGATAATTGATCGCGCACCAACGGTGTGTGTTGCTGCTTATGAAAGATGAAAAAAAAGGCTCAAGTTCAGTTTGGATCGAGCAAAGCGTGTCTTTAATCTGACACAGAAGGGGAAACGAGGTGAAGCGCCTGCAGTCTTCGGTGTGAGGATCAAAAAGGACGTCCCCGCTGACGGGTGACCCACATGCGCTCCTTTGGAGAAGTTGGCTTTAATTGTTTAATGTCAAAGGGATTAAAAAAAGTTTGGGAGTTTGGGAGTCATTTTGAAGGGTGACGGCTGCTTAAAGCATCTTCAAGAGAACCTGGAAAACTAAACGCAACGGTTCTTAGCAGCGTTTTGATCTGCTAAAATGTCAGAAGCACATAAATACATGGGAACCTGCGTTGTGGTGTTTTAAAAACCTGAAACGAAGACGAGCAGCATCTTTTTAAATTTCATATTGGTTCGTTTATCAAAGCATTTGTCCAACATTTTCTTTTTTACCGTTGCAAAGGAGGTGATGTTTTTGGTTGCTTTGTCCATCTGTTGGTAAGATTACTCTGCAACCAAACTGCACAGCTGCACACCTCATGGGTTAAGGATGATCCCTGTTGATTTCAAGGTCACGGGGTCAAATATCATGGGAACAGGTGAGCCCTTTGTGAAAACCTTCGCCACGGAGGTTCTGTTTTCTGTAATGTTGGTGGTTCTGTTTGTCTGCCTAATGAGCAGATTTGGATGAAATGTTCAGGAAAAGTTGAGGTTTTGATGCTGATTGATCCAGATCAGCCTCACCTTTCGGTGGAGTCTCGCCCTCTCCAAGTGCTTCTAGTCGTCTTATTTAAACGTTAAACAGGTGTTCTGTTCTCTGGGATCAGTCCGTACTGTCCGCGCCGCGCGGCGTAAACTCTGCTGACTTTCTTCAGCCCGGAGCTTCGTGAGCCGTGGTTTTCCTCAGGAGTGCAGTTCACTCTTATTAAAGTCCCTGCAGCCCAGAAGAGTCGTGTCAGCGTGACACTTGGCAGCCTGAGTGGGATTTTATTATTTTTTTAAGCTGCTGGACGAGCGGCCAACGCTTCAAACTGTCCAACAGCTGCTTCGGACATCACAACACTTTGTCTTCCACTCTTATATATATTTTTATTAACTACACACAAATGTATCTGCAGAACATGGCTATGAGCTGGTGTTCAGCTCGTTGGCTCTGTCCAATAACATCAATCACTGACACTGATTTATCTGGTAAATCCTGGTTGTGCTGCACAGATTTTATTCTTTCCAAGAAAGGCTCTGAAAAGTCATTTTATTATTATTATTGGCTCACCATGAGGGACTATCTGATATATTTTCTTCCAGTGTGTTAATATAACAAGTTATATATTTTAAGTCAATATTTTTAAGTCTTGACCATTACATTTTTGTCACAAGTGGTGTGCCATGGAAGTATAGTAATGTTTGTGTGTTTTAGTTACCTCTTTAGGATGGTTTCAGGTGAAAACACCTAACTTGTCAGGACCGTAGTCCTTGTGAGGACCACAGTCAAGTCCTAATACAGTGGAGCCTCATTGTGGGGTTAGGGTTGGGGCTAAGATATGAACCGAGTTAAGGTTAGGGTTAGACATGTACTGGTAATGGTTAGGTTTAGTTTAAAGGTCACTGTTAGGCAACAGAAGTCAACCCAGCTCAATATGGCTGCCACAGCGAATTAACATTAGCGATATTAACGATATTCAGCTAACATGTAATGTGGTATTAGCCAAGAATCATTAGCAAGTCCAACACACAGTAGGTAGGTAGGTACATTTATTTATATAGCACTTTTCAGCACAAGGCAACTCAATGTGCTTTACAACACAAGAACAAAATTACAGACAGTTACAGAACATGATAATGCAGTAATTAAACACAATGAAACACAAAAGCTAAGCAAGATAAACTAAACTAAGTGTACAGTTTGGATAAATAATCTAAAACATGAGAATGCTAAGCTAATGATACCGAGCTTTCTAAATAATACCAGACCCTCTATACGGCTATAAGGTCTAAACATAACTAAACTAAGGTACTAACATTACCAAGGCCAAATGTAAATACTAACAGATCACGTAGTTCTGCACGAGATCTCGTGATTTTAGGTATAATGTTACTTTTTAAGATTTGACCAAACCTCAGTTTTTTTTTAACATGAGGCGATCTTAGCTTAAAGTTGTTGAAAGGTGGTGGGTGTTACGCAGAAAGTGGTCATCTTTAGCTTTTAGTTTAACTTTTATCTCTTTGCGGTCAAATCATTCCCATTATAAAGGAATTAGTTTCAGTTTTCCACCGATTTTTGCCGTATTACCTGTCTACAGATCAGTCCTGACATGATGCTCGTTGCCCTGTGAGCCGAGTTTTGTGTCCAGATTAGTGAAGTAGATCAACAACAACAACCGTTGCGTTCGCGTGCCGGGATGAAGTCAGAAGTTATCTCGGACGTCGCAACACAAACCCTGTTATCGACCGCATCGTCGGGATCCGTTTTACCTCCATCTGGAGCGCAAATCCCCGTTTTTATTATTATTTACGAAGCCGTTATCAGTCTGACATAGTTTTGCTGCTGGCTGAATGTTTGAGCATTTGCCAGCTGAATTTCCCCAGAGTTTGCAGAGATCATAAAAAAAGAGAAAAAACTCCCGTCTTTATAGCTGCAGAGAGGGGGGCCCCTTCAGGCAACAGCAGGGGAGAGAAGAAAGGAAAGGAACGGGGCTTCCTGCCATTTAGGAGTTTCCATGTATGTCCTTTCTATAGAAGGACGTTTTCAAGCTTCAAATGGATGTTTTTCCCTCACAAATGAAGAGAAACGCTTGACTTTCTTATTATAATGCAGAGAACTTTTAATTGTTTGAGATAAACATCAGCAGACCCTTTTTATTTTTGTCTATATCGTCAGAGCTCATCTAAAGCTTTAAAATAAAAACTAAAACGATAGTTAGTATTTTTATCGGCTTTATGATTACGTCGTCACGTTTTAGCTTTAAATCCATCTTCTGTCAGCTTCTTTCAACTGCTTCCACAAGCTGAAACTTAAATCTACTAAAGCTGGGACTTAACTCTGGTCGCACAATACCGGTTCTGTTCGCTCCGTCTTCGCTTTGTCACGTTCGGTATTTGTGATCAGCCTTGCTTTTTTTCCCCTCCTCTCTCTTTCAGGTGAAAGTGCTAACAGATGCGCTGAATGCGGCCTTGTGCATGAGCGTCTTAACGTGATTTATGTTGGTCTTAAACAATTAGTGGGAGAGATTTTTTGGTTTTGTTTTGCTAAACTTTTTATTTGCAGAATATTAGAATTTCATGCGGCGTTTAAATCCTGGCGTGCAGAAGGCGCGGGCAGCGTGCCAACGGGAATCCACTCATTTAACAACATAACTGCAATTTGATTGTTTTATGTCTTCCTCACGGGCACGGAGTGCATCTCGTTTTTTTATTTTTTTCTCTGCTGTTAAGAAATCCACAGTCATTATATTCACCTGAACGTTTATCACCCCCAGAGGGGATGCAGTTCGCTCTCGTCTCTCGGTTTCTGGCGGCTCATTCTCGCCCCCCCGCCGTGGCAGGCAGGCGATCACGTAACTGCATGTATTCACGCGAATTTGGCTGTTAGCGAAATATTCCACCAACTACAGGACAGATTTTAACGAAACTCAACGAGCTCCTCAGACGTCCATCTACAGCTGATTAACTTGGAGTTGATTAAAGATGGCCGCCGCTTGTTATCAGCCTTAGCAAACACAAACATGTGTCTAACTCCGTCAGTTTTCTAGATGCTGAGCTAAAATGTGGTGTGGTAGTAGCTGAGAGTCGTTCCTATCACGTACTCTGAGCACTAACATATTGTGCCAACTCCGTTTTTAAAACTTGGGCATACAAAGCAGCGAGTAATATGCATTTTTTTTTATCAAAAATTGTTGCTTTTTTAAAATAGAATTTAAATTACAGAAGAAAGTTTGTGATAAAATAACATATCTTAAAGAAATAACATTATTTTGTCTCAGTATGTCATTTTCTCCATATCTTTTAACACATCGCCTTAAACTTTAATGTAAAATGTTGCGTTAAATTCATTTATTTTAATTAAATCTGATCAAATGTGTTTAAGTGTTATTGGTCATTTGTTTCTGACCTCGTCTTTGTTGCCCATCAAACCTATAACACTCAGCCAAAGTTGAAACCCGATGTTTTTGTTGATTTCCCGTTGGGTTTTGTCTTCAGGCGTGGCAGCTGAGATTCAGCCACCTGATTGGCTACGGAGCCAAGTACTACTCCTACCTGATGTCCCGGGCCGTGGCCTCCATGGTGTGGAAACAGTGCTTCTCTCAGGACCCTTTAAACAGGTGAGATGATAACGTTTAACAACGGCCATGAACAGGAAGAGGCTCAAACGAAGGGGGCAAATACTGCTTTGGTGGGTTTTAGTAAAGTATTTTTTACAGATTTATCTTAGTTTGTTTTTGGAAAATGAGGTAAAACGAATTGTTTGTCACTCATTCTTTTTGATTTTTTTGGTTTTTTTCTTTTTAATTAAACCCAAACAGAAGAATAGAACCAGAATGAGTAGTTCATGTTTCTTATTTCTCGTTTCAGTTTTAAGAGTTTTGAAAGGAAAGGATTGTTGAAATGATCAAAAACCTCCAAACTAGTGACAGTAAAGTTTGGGGATATAAACCTTTAGTCAACAAACAAGTACACTTTTTTTATTTTTAATAAAACCTAAGTATCAGGGTTCATATTCTCTGCTTAATTTATCAAAGGTTTTTGCACAGTTCCTTGCAGTTTTCACTAGAGCTGCACCGATTACAGATTTATCGGTCGATTCCAGTTTCCGATTTTTTGCCGATTTCAGTTTGGACCTACTCCGATTTTCTTTCCCTGTGAGGTATAATCAACAACATAAAAAAATAATTATTTAATCAAATTACAAACTGACTGTGTGTTCAGGATGACATGTTTAAAAACTTACATTTTCTCCAAAAAGCACGATTGGCTCATCTGCAAACATAAATATTACCATAGCAACAAGACCTCTGTTCAGAAGAAACTGCTGCAGTCTTTAACTTCATATGGAGGGAAAGGAAACAACCGGGTCATTGTTAGATTCAATTATTCGTTTTATTGTAACTACATGCATGGTAAATTTACAGCCTGATAAAATTTGACATTAACCTGATTATAAATTATAGGTTTCACATAAAACAATCTGGCCTTCAGCGTGGAAACCCTCGGCTGTTCACAGAGCTGCAGACAGACTCTGTCGAGTCATTGTTTCCTTTCCTTCTTCATTTAGTAAAAGCGACTCCACCGAAGACGTGTTACTGCTGACACTAATTAGCTCTAATCCATTGCGCTTTCTCAGCCGGTCAAGCTGAAAACCGTCTGATTCCAGCCATTAGCTTGCTGATTGGTGCGTTCCTAATTTACTCAGAAGTAAGATAAATGTTTCCCTTAACTCGTAGTTTTGTTCTGTTTTTCCTCGTGTAAGTCTTGAGACAATCCTTCAAAAGGTGAAGGCAAAGTGGAAATCTGTTTTCCGTTTGGCGCACAGAGACGGATGCCTTCTGACAGGCCGCCTGCCCCGAACACCGTGACAGACTCGAGTCGACGCTGAACATGACACGAAGAATCTAAACCTCATTCGTTAACAGGCCCTCCAGGATCATTTGTGTATGAAAACAAGTTTCAGCCGCCTCCGCTGAGCCGAGCCCTCTGGGGTCTTCTCCTCAGCTTTTCCTTCTGTCGCCCTCTCTCCTCTCTGAGACCGTTTCCTGTCACCTTCCTGTCACGAGCCAGCATCTGAGGAGGCTTTCGCCCTGGGCTGCCGTCAGTGGCGGAGAGGTGTAAAGGAAAAAACGTTTCCCTGTAACTCTATCTTCTCCTCAGACTCTTCTTCTGTCCTTGTGTCTCCGGCAGGGACATGGGGGAGCGTTACCGCCGGGAGATGTTGGCCCACGGAGGAGCCAAAGAGCCCATGTTGATGGTGGAAGGCAAGTCCGAACATTATTTGTCCTAAATGTTGGAGAAGTCTGTCCATGTTTCCTTGTAGAAGGCTTTAAGCACGTCGGACTTGCACCTAATCGGGTTGACTCCGAAAGTAAATCAGTTTTAGAGGCACATCCAGCGAGTGATGTCTGAGAGTTTCATGAAAATCTGCCTCGTGGTTCATGAGACAGACACACACAGCTCCTTCAGCTGACGGAGGCGACTCATGCAGCTCCAGTTTCTTCAAGTGTTGTGGTTTGAGTCCGTCTGCGTTTCTATGACACGTATTTACTAGTTAAACACACGTTTAAAGGGGAGGGGGGTGTTTTGTCTTTGTTCACAGGAGCTTTGTCAAATCACAGACAAAGTCTGCTCGCTGCCACCCAGCGTTCTGTTTAGTTCCCAGATTAAACCGCGGCGCAGGGAGAGTCGGAAACTGTTGATTACAGGTTGGAGGGCTCAGCGCAGACAAAGGATTTCCACCCGTACGGTCACATGGCCTTTTTATTTCATTTTCACCGCTTCTTCTGGGGGTTTAACTTTTTTTTGTTGTTGCTGTCAATGGAAGCAGTTTACGCAGAATTAAAGAGAAGGAGAGGAGTTTAGGTTTTGTAAATGAGCAGTCGTCCTCTCCTTCAATCATTAGATCGTCTCTCTGACAGAACCGAACCGTGAGCTAAAAGCTGAAGTTCGAGCCACCGACCCAGAAGAACCTCAGCTCAGGATCTGGTGTTTAAAAGTCATCAATCTGGAAGGCGAGGGCAGATGAGAATGTTTTTGCTGGTTTCTGTGTGTTCGGGTCGTCTGTCTGCTGCCAAAATACCTCATGAACCACGACACAATACCTCTTGGAGCTCACACATTTCAAGGTGGCTGCCGCAGCCTTAGAGAACACAAAAATGGGTCCAACTTAGTCAGTTTTACAGATATGGCGCTCACATTTGGCGTGGTTGTAGCTGAGACTCTTTCACGACACATACTCCCAAGTGCTGCTCACTGCTCGAGCTCTTTATTGTCTATTAGCAAAATATCTTATGAAACTTTCAGAGCGCAATCCCTGGAGTCAGTTCCATTTAAGATGGCGGCCACAGCTAGTCGACCTGATCCAACAGAAAATTACCCATAACTCAGTGAATTTTGACAGATATTGAGCTAAAGTTTGATACGGTAGTATCTGAGAGTCATTCCCAACACAAACTCTGAGCATAAAAAAAAATCAAGGTGTCATGGCGTTCAGGGTTCAACCAAAACGGCAAAAACTGTCATTTCTCAACAAAAGAAAAGCGACGTGCTTTATGTCGTTTTATGGTTCTCTTTTGAAGTAAAAATTGAGCAGAATAGTCGGTCGCTTTAGTTCCTCTGGCTTTTTTTTCCTTTCCAATAAAAGTCTCTGAGACAAAAAAAAAAAAAGAGAGAGAGAGATGGTAAAAATATCTGGGCTGGAAATAATGCCTTGGCAAATGAACTTCCTAACGGAAAATCCAGATCAAATAAAGATCCTTGAAATGACAAGATGGGGAATCCAGTCTCACATATTTTGCTTTATACCGTGTGCAGTCTTTGTATTTATGACGGTCATCTGATAAAAGCAGACTTTTCTAAATCACGACAGGAATTTATGACATGCCTGGAAAAAGGATTCAACTAAAGCAGGAACTTTCCTGTATTCCTCCTCCAGCCGTGATGCAGTCGTGATGCTTCTGCGTGTCTACAAACTACATCTGTGTGTGTGTTGAAACATTTATCTTTTAACTGTTCACTGATGGGGTTCATAGCAACAATCCTGAATCCGTGTAGAAGAATGGGGGGAAAAATATGAGAAGAATCACTTTTTTTAAAACATCTGAAGGTGTATTTAGTTCAGGAAAAGATGAGGAAGGCTAGAAAAAAAGACCAAATCTGCATCTAACCGTCACCCTTAACCCTTCAGACAAAGAGCCTTGGAAACGGAGGTGTGTAACATTTCCTCGCCGTCTTCGTCAGCGAGGTTGCAGAGGGGACACGAATGAGAACCGGAGCGGACCTGGCGAGGCCAGTCGGAGGGCAGTCTTTATGCGAATGCCTCCCTGTCCGCGACCAGACGTTTCCCAGGCAAGCTCGGTGTTGAAATATAAACCTATTTATTACATCCGACGCAGAAGCCGTGGGCCAGGGTGAGCGAGGGGAGAGGAGGGAAAGGGAGCCGGGGGGAGCAGAGGGTGAAAGGTGATCGACCGGCGGAACTGAAGCTCAGGTCCTGCTACAGAGGAGGCTTTCATCGCCCCCCGACTGTTCCCATAGCTTCCACCGCCGAGCACAGGAAACGGATCTGCTCAGCCTCGGTGGCCGAGTCCCAGGACCCCGTTTGGGTTTCGTCCTGAATAGGTGCATAAGAGTGGAAGCAGCCCGATTCGCTCTGGGGTTTGTCACACAGCTTTGAAATAAAACATGCAAATTGTGCATCAGAACGTGCAGTTTAGTCAGGATTGGTGTCCTGGTGGCGGTGCGTTGCACAAAGTAGACCAACTTCGAAAAAAACCTAAAAACTCATTGGTGATCAATGGAAGTTTGGTGAAACGGATGAGAAAACTCTGACGTGCTTCACAGTAGAAACATTATTGAAAGGTTAAACAGCTCACAGAAAGTTTGACTTCAAATACCTGAACTGGCAGTTTGATATTTTCTATGTTTTTTACGCAATCTTTAAGTTATGATTTTTGAACTTTCAGCTGCGTTGGCACCATTCAGAATTTCTTTTTTATTATTATTGTCAACATCATAATAAATGTCCTGAGAAGTCACACTGCACTTTTTTTCTTTTTTTTTTTTACCCTGATTTACACATCTGTCTGAAGTCAGGCAGGAGATTGAAGAAACATCACATCAAAAGCTGCTGATTTACAGCCAAAGCCTTAAAGCGGTCCTGATTTGTGATCACCTCTGTCTGTAACTCATAAATTTATCTCAAAAAAATCCTTTTCATCTCCCAGTTTCCTCCTCAAATTGGTCTCACGTTATCTTACGGAGTGTCAAATTGCTTTTAGATTATCAGGATGTCATTTAAAGCCACATCTGTGCATTCATATTTTTTATTATTATTATTATAATTTTCCATGTTTATTCAGTTGTCTCGGCAGAAGTTGGTTTTTAACACTCTGTGTCAAAACAACGATTTAGGTTTTCATCCAACCATGGAAGAAGCTCGAGGTCAGTTAATATAAGAAAGTTTTTCCAGAAACCAAACTTTCAGTGGGGATCACCTTCAGCTTTAAAGTTCTCTATAAATATTAACATATTTATTTTATTCAAGTAAAAAGTGATTTTCCATGCATTTTCATCTGGCTGTTATTTCTCTGATTCTTTCAGCATTAATTTAGCGGAAATGTGGGATCCTTAGTCTAAATCTGAACAAACAAATATCTTGAATTAAAAAAAAAAAAAAAAAAGTTGGGTGAAGCACTTTCATTTTTGTTACTTCCAGGTCAGAAAAATGAACTCAAATTTCCTCCCAAATCCAAATTACACCTCAGAAAATTGGAGATTCCTCACAAGCCCCAACTTCGAAATCCAATATGGCTGCCTCACCAATAAAAAGTAATAACTGCAGTAATAAACTATTTATTTTTCACTGTTCTTATGTTAGTTGTACACCTAGTACTGTAGTACAAGGTGTACAGTGTTTGAATACAGAGGAACACAGGTATTAGCTTGTATTGCTAATAGTTAAAAAACCAGCAGGATTTGCTCAATGTTGCCTCAGTAACCTGACTAAGTGTTTAAGTTGCTGTTTGGACATGATTAGGGTGGGTGTGACATCAGTTCTGACTTCCAAAGCAGCTTATTTGTGTCTTTTGGTTGGTGACCAGATGTGCTGCTGCATTATGAACCACCTGTATGGCTTTTTAGTCTACATTCTTAAGACCTGCATTGTAGTTGTCAAGGTGATAGACGGCCGTACTAAATTTGGGAAACCCAAAGGAGTTTCCCAGCCAGCAGACAACAGCCACAACCCTTGAAAGACCTAAAACCACTACAATTTAGAAAATACTTTAAAATCCAACTTTTCAAACTGTTGGGACATTCGATCAGTTTTATTAGTTTTTTTATACACCTGTCCTAAGACGGGACGTATTATGGTATGGTGACGTCCGTTCATCCATCTGTCTGTGGACAGTTTCTTTTCTGAGCTCTAAATTGATAACCCTTTAACATAGAAATGTCAAACTGTACAGCTGGACATCTCATAGGCCAGGGATGATCCCTATTGATTTCACAGTCATAAGGTCAAAAGTCAAAGTCACAGGTGAACCCTTTGTGAAAACCTTGTCTGTGCTCCAACTCTGCAGGTGTCGAATGTACGAATATCAAACTGCTTCTCTGGATACGTCCTGCATCTTGGGTGATCCCTATTGATTTCAAGGTCACAGGGTCAAAGGGCGAGAGCTGATTTAGCACCAAAGACGACCTATGACAAATATCAAACTGTATCAGACATTTTCTATAAAAATCACACCGTGTGATTTCATGTCCACAGCTGGGTCTTTTTCCTGCTCCTCCTTGTCTGAATTTCATAATAAGAGCGGTAACACCAGCGCTTAACTTCCATTTATTGCGGTACTGATACCTGCTGGACCTTCGGACAGTCTGGCTTTTATTAAATCCTACGTCGTACAGTGTGACATGTCCAAGTCTTTTAGGATTTTATAAATCGTGCAGTCTGATCCGGCCTCTACATCATGAGGTCGGTCTTAAGAGTTTGGCTTCAAAACAATGCAACTTACCATCTTTTGTTTTTCTTCTTCTTTTATAAAGGTGCTCAACAAAGAGCTGCTCAGTGCGGTGTTTGTCATCACTCTTGTCTCACTTGTTTTCTGGGCCTGTTTGAAGTGTGCTTTGTAGAAAAACACTTCCTGAACTTCAAAGGTGTAATTACAGAGGCACTGAGCCTCTGCTTTGCCTCCAGGGTTCGACGGCGGGAACTGCTTTTCACACTCTGACATGTTTTCGAATGGCAACAGCTACTGAAGCAGCCAGAAATATGTTTTGAAGTGTAACTTAGAGTATATGAATAATACAATTACAGGAAACGTGACACCGCAGAGGGAGGGGAGGCTGCCGACCGGGTTATCTCCCGGCTGCGGTCCGTTCGCCTTCATGTTGTGGGTGGGTGTATAAAAGCAGCAAACTTAATCGGGAAGCCCGCGTGACTGGAATCAAGTAATTTTAGAAATGATGCCTTTTTCTTTCTACCTTTTTAAAAATGTTGTTTGGTGTTATGACTTCAGATGAAGCAGGTCAAACTTCAAAGTGCATTTTATAAACTTTTTAGACAATAAACTGTGTAAAGTTGTCCTTAGTTGTACTTCGACAACTGATAAACCTTTGGATTCAACCCAATTCAAAAATGGCTGCCACAGCCAACAAACCTTAAAAAATAAAAACTACAAAAATGGCTATAACTTAGTCAACATTTCCCCCAACACATACTCTGAGTGCTAACAGATTGCACAAAATCTTTGTAAAAAAATTGTTGCCATTACCTATTTGAGGTCAACTCTGTCTGTTAGCAAAATATCTCCATGGGACAAAGTTTAATGAAACTTTCAGGAAATAATCATTTGATGTACATCTTGGTGGGTGATTCACATTCCTTCGAAGGAATGCTAGGCCTTTAGTTGTTTAGTTTTTTGTTGGTTTTTTTTTTATAGGATGTAGGTGATGGGACAGTTTAGTCCCGCTGCCTTTTAGCCATAATATAGTAAAACATTTTCTTGACGGTAACTGAGACCAGTTGATTTTTATCCAGCAGTAGCTGCAGGCAGGACGGCAATTTCGGCGAGTTTCTGCTGAATTCTTGTCCCCAGAGCTGCTAGAAGCCGCAAAGGTCTTCATTTAGCAGATGCCCATCGCCCACCACCCTTTGAGAAGATAAACACGCTTTTCTCTGCACGCTGCTCACTCATGTGAGAAGGGGAAAGCCTCATTTAGCCCAAGGATTGCGGAGATTGTAGCTCTGGCGCAGGGTTTCAGATCGAACGCTGCAGCCTGTTTGTAGATCCGGTACTGTAAAACGAGTTTTGTGATCCTCGGGTTTGAAGAGTTGCCATTCCCTAATATGAATAACGTCTTCTGTCTGAAGTAGGGAGAGGCCCGTTTTTGTTGAAGTTAAGGAGCGAGTCTGTGATTGGAATTTTCTCACACCGGCTTTAACGACTTGCATAAGAGAAGCGATCGGGTGGTGCTCTTCCCTCGCTCAACAAGCGCTCTTGAGAAGTCCTCTCGAGCGAGGAACCCAGCTGCCGGTTGCTCCAGCGAGCCTCCAGCTCCTTGTGTGTCCTTTAACACCTGCTGTTTTACCCAGACTCCGTTGGCCAAGTTGGCTTCCGACGCTTGGCCCTGAGATGACCGTAACGAGTAGAAGGGCCCGCTCCTCCACGGCTGCGTCAAGCGCCATTATGAGTGGAAATGGAAACCCTTAAAGGAGGGATGACTCACACGGCAAAGCCTCTGTCCTTAAGCTCCCGCAACAATGGACACAAAGCACAGCCTATGTTTAGTTTGGCTCGGGTTTATTCTCAGAGCTTGGCCAAGGGTTTGTATACAGCTCTGCCAGCTGAAACACTATCAAGCATGCGAAAAGACTGTTACTGAATCTCTGCTTCTGCTGCTGGAAACCACAAGAGGCCGGGCGGCTGTGTGAATCTGCACGTTTCAGCTGTCGTTTGACTCGCTTCAGCCAGAAGCTAAAGAAAAGCTAGTGGGAAAAAGTTCACGAGTAAAACTGAAATGGTTTTTTGGTAAATCAGGAAGGAAAAGGTTGGTAACGCAGTTGGGTAGAAAAAGGTAGGCTGAGTGTTTTATAACTACAGATGAGTGCACAAGACATGTTTTTTTTAGAGAAGGGTTTGTTTATTTCAGCAGGACTATCTGAGAGTCCAATAGCTTGGGTACTGAGCCATCTACACATCTGTCACTCACCGCAAACATTTGTGGGAATTCCTGAATGCAAAAATAAAAAGTGACGGTCTTTCCATCAGATTCAGAATATTTTAAAGCAACAAGGAAGGTCTGATTTAACCTGAATTAGTTATTTATGGATTTATACAAACATAACCAGAATGAAAGTATCATTCTTTAAAGTAACGCCTACCGCTTGCCGCCGCCTTACGGGCCGAAGTTCAAAACTAAGGTCTTGCATCATCTCTTAGTGCTTAGAGTAGAAGTCCGGGAGGACTCTCAGCTACTGCCATACCAAAATGTAGCTCAATATCCCAAGTATCTAGTCTGTATTTTACTCTTTGCAGTCAGACACACCATTTGTAATCTATAATCGCTGCTTTGAATATTCAACTTAATATTCAGCAACACACGCTTTGTGGAACAGCTGCCATTATCGCCTGCCTTTCATCTTGGCAGGTGATATGTGTGTGTCTTTTAGCAAAATATCTCATGAACCACTGGGCGGGTTTTTATGAAACTCTCAGATAGTAACTATCAGATGTACGTTCAAAACTACAGAACTTTTGAACTCAACCACATTCAAGATGGCTGCCACAGTTAATAGACCTTAGAAAACAGGTACTTTGCTAGAACCCCGTTAGTTTTAGTGTGGGTTGCAATATTATTATTATTCCTTCTAACTAAAGTTTTTTTCTGAAGTTCTGTTGTTGTTCAGACGAACAAAAACTGATTTCTGTAAAAGTTCATTGGCAGCTGATTGGAGAATACTGCCCATGAGTGAAAGTTTATCTTCTGGTTAAACCCGTGTTCTTCAGTAAGTTTAAAAGCCACTTGTCCATTTTCCCTCCAAGCCCTCCAGCTTTAGTGTTCATCTCTTTAGCGTTCTGGTTATCAGGCTCCCCTCTGGGTTCTGTCATTAATCTGAGGTTCCGTTTGTGCGTAACTTTCCCGCTAACAGCCCGTAACAAAGCGTCGTGTCAGAACACAAGTCTGAGTCTGTTGTTACTGTGCTGCATATTTTACCAGCAAGGGGGGGGGCTTCCATTTCACTTACTCAGCTCCTTTGATCGTGACTTTTTGCTGCCGATTCGCTCCTCGGTGCAGAGCTGGATCAGTGGTTAGAGCAGTTGTCCTCCAATGAGAGAGTTGGAGGTTTGATTCCTCATGTTGAAGTGTCCCTGGGCAAGACACTGAACCTCTTATTGCCTCTGATGTGCCCCGTTGGTTTTTGAATGTGATCTAAAGCACTTATTAGACTAAATAAAGGTTGTAAAGCATTTTGAGCGGCCCGATTGGCTAGAAAGGCACTAAAGAAGTAGTCCATTTACACGCAGGGGGCGTTTTTTGGGAACTGTGAGAGGAAACCAGAGTACCTGGCGGCAGGTGCTCAGGAGGTAGGGGTTTGTCCTGTAACTGAAGGGTTGCTGGCTCAAAACCCTGCTTCATCTGTCTCAGTTGTCGTGTCCATGGGCAAAACTCTTCACCTGCCTTGCCTACTGGTGGTGGTCAGAGGGTTTGGTGGCGCCCGCCCCAGGGCAGCTGTGGCTACAAGGTAGCTTACCACCATCAGTGAGTGAATGTGTGGATGACTGATTGTAGTGTGAAGCGTTTTGGGGTCCTTGGACTAGATAAAGTGCCATTTACCATTTTACCTGAGAAAACATGCAAAAGCCATACTGAGGAAGCCCAGCCAAGATTCAAACCCAACACCTCGTTGCTGCGAGTCAACAACAATAACCACTGCTCCACTCTGCAGACCCTAAACATAACTCAATTTAACAATTTCTTGTAAATTTTGAAAGGTGCCAATGAAACCAGAGCTAAGAAAAACTGCCCACATTTTTGACTTTTAAAGGGACCCAAGATCAGAAGAAATGTTAAAGCTGCTGCCAGGGGCTCCCTCTGGTCACCATGGTAACCACACACCCGTGTCCGTCACTCCCTGATAGTGTTCTTAGGAGACAAACAGACTAAAAAGTAAGTCTCAAACAGTTTCTGTGTGAAAACTACAGCCACAAATTCTTGAACCGTGAGCAGCGGAAGAGTACCGGTCACACAGGTGGACAAAAACAGGCACCTGAATGTGCGCTCTCTGCGCTCTGAGACAATTTGAGACAAACTCGTACTGAAAGAAGGTAAAAATGCCTATATTTTGATGTATAGTTTGTTTACGTCCTTTAAAAAAATGTGGAATAAGGACGAGGTTGTTTGAAAAAAGTTGAGAACGTTTCAAGAGTTCAGAAGTTAACATTAACTGGTAGAGGAACATCTTCAAAAATCATAAAACTTGAACTGTGATTATGTAAAAATCAGAAATCAACAGTTCAGTCATGCAAAGTCCAACTTTCTGTGACCTGTTTAAACTTTAAATGTTTCCACTGTGAAGGAAGCCTGAGCCGTAGAGCTTCAAGGAGGCCTGGGTTTCCTCCGTTGTTGTCGAATAGGGAAACTTCTGTTTTTTCGCAAATTTTGTCCACTTCGTGCAATGTTTTTCTGCCCAAAGTCCTAGCACAGTATTCCTCATCAAACTGCACCTTTTGATGTATAATTTGTGCGTTTTTGTTTTTTTTTCTTTTTCAAAGCTGCGTGACGTGGAAAGAAAAAAAAGGCAAAAATTGCAACCGAAATCAAACCAAATGGCACTAAGTTCTGCTTTAACACATGTCTAAATTTACCCCATTCCTCCTGAGAAACGTTACAAGGACAGGGTTAGCTGATTGTCTTGTAAAACCAGTCACTGTTATTGACACACGATGTAGCCCTTTGGTCCTGAAACGCAGAAAGAGCTTCAGGGTTTCTGTCGTGACTCTGGGAGCCCGTTTCTCCCACTCGTCAGACTCCGAGGTGGAGTCTGACGAGTGGGATGAAGGTCCGCTCACCCTGTCTGGTCTCCGCTCTAAAGCCGTAATCGTACGCCGCCGTTCTCAGCCGCAGCGGAACCCACCCTCCTTCAGCTCTGAGTTACAGAGTCCTGGTTGGACCGTCCGGTTCCAGCGGGTTCTGTTGACCGTCCGTTCGTCTGCATCATCTTCTAGCCACGAGGCGGGGTGTGACGGGTGGGTAAGAGGAGACGATAATCCGCCACCTTTTTTTTATTTCAGAGCGTTCTCATGCAGCCCGCACTCCGTTTCTACCTGCTGCGTCTGGTTCAGGGTGGCAGCAGCATAAACTCCACAAAATGTTGGTGTGTGTGTTTGTGTGTGTGTCAGCTCAGCTGCAGTCATGCGTGTCAGGGCCGACATGCTGGTGCGCCTGTGTGTGTGTGTGTGTGTGTGTGGAGGTGACCCGTGCAGGAAAGAATAGGGGGGGAAAGAGGAGGTGGAGGGGATGGCGCCTATTTACATTGGCAGCTCCACAAGGGGAAATGAAGTGACTTCAAAGCGAGCGTGCAGCCGAATTGTAAGGCGAGCGAGGGAGTCCTCTACGCATGAGCTGACAGCAGACGGGCTCTGAAAACACCCAGACGTTCCCAGGACTCGGCCGCACAGTTTATACCTGCTCTACACGCTGCAGTGTAGTCAGATTGTGGGTTTTATTTATTTTTAACCCTCATAGTCCTACCTCATCTCTGCGTCGACTTTTTAAACTATTAGAAAAGCTGTAATTTGACTCTTCTGTTGGTTGGTTCCTGTGTGTGAAGTGGAAATAATAGGGAAAAAAAAAAAAGGAAACAAGTTCATCCTAGTGTTCATCAAAGCCTGCTTCTTAATACCACACTAATACCAGCTGCTCTGTGTGTGTGTGAGACAGGTATGCTGCAGAGGCGGCCCACCATAGAGGACTTCGTGGACGCTCTGGTGTCGGAGCTCAACCCGGACTTCCAAACGTTCTTCCTGGACTCTGAGAGCTGAACGAAGCTCCCCGGAGGCGTCCAGGTGTCGCGCCGCTCGTCTCACCTCCTCACTTCTACCTGTAAATCCATCAGCATTTGTTTTTTTGGACTCGTTTAATATATTTGTCCCGTTTCCCCGTCAGCGAATTAAAGGTTTGAAATCAAACGTGAAAACTCCCGGTGTTCTGCTCTTTGAACGGGTTCTTTGGTTTCCCCTTCTGTCGTTGTTGATTACATTTCATCAGCTTTAACACTAATTGGTGCTGAGCCACACACTGGTTATTTATTCACATAACAATATAATCTTTTTTTTTTTTTGGCTTTATTTTCATTGTTCCATCAGCTCCACAGCTACTCTCGGCTCATTAGGTGTCCAGCTTTTGTTCACCGGGCAGCAGAACATTGTTTTGTTTTTTTTCTGCTCAAATCAGCACGAGGAAGAATCCTTAATCTGCACTTCCTGTCATACGCTCATAGTTTAGGCTTTAAATTAATGCCGCTCCGTCTGTTTTGTCTGTGCGGGGGGAGGACATTAAGACAAACGGAACAGTTTAGTCTTCTTTTTAATACATGGATGTGTTTGAATTCAAGCTATTTTCAGCCGAAGGAAAGAAAGGAACCCACTTTTCAAACATTAGGAGACCCCAGGAAGCTCGCTGCAGTTAGCTCTGTAGCTCGCATTAAAGTTTCATTTACGTTTAGCGTGACTTTAAAAGTCTTAAACCGTAACTTTAGCTTCACTCAGATGAAAAGATTAGAATCCATCCAAAAAGTTCATGAGGGTTTTCAAACTTTGTCGCAGTTCCGCTCTGGTTTCTCAAGAAATTTTGAACAGGTTTGAAAAATTTGCACAAATTATCTTTCTTTCCTCTAAATAGTCACAGGGTCGATGTTCAGGAGCCTTCTCAGTTTCAAATTGAGACTAAAGTGCAACAAAAAACAAATTGCAGGTCAGTTGCAGTGATATCACGCCAGTTTTGCAGTTTAAAGTTTCTTACCCCCTTATGTTGTAATTCCCAACTCAGTGGGATTCCAGGGGGAAATTCACAGATTTTCTCGGTATCAGGGAGTCCACAGGGAAGTGTATTTGGGTTTTGGTTTTTTCGTTTTAGCCTCTTGTTTCAACCTCAGAACTGTTTTGTTTTTTGTTTTTAAAAAAGTGGGATCCAGAGTCATAAAATCTTGAATTCTTGTGTTTTTCTTTGAACAATAAAAAAGGCAACTTTTTGAGCCCCGTCCCGGATCTGACCTCCGACCCGAGCGTGTCCTCTTCTCTCCTTCGGTCTTGTTTACGTTTCACACCCAGCGAGGAAGCTGATTGCTCCACGCCTTGTTTTATTGTTTTTGGGTAAGTTTTCCTGGCCGAGTAACAGTGCCACACACAGGCCTGGCATAGTTACTGCAGCATTTTTGGGTCATTTTCGGTGCTTCCTTGTGACAAATCTTTGAAATGGTGCCTAATTTTAAAACATTGTTCTGTCAAAAAAAAAATGGCCATAAACGTGTTTCCCACATTAAAAGCTGTTGGAGCAGGAATAGAAATACAGGTGTTCTTTTTTTTTATTTATTTAAACAATGCCTTTTTTGTTGCACAATTTGCTAATGCAGTGAAGACACAAAGGCAGAAGGACTGCAAATTCTGGTAGATGACGGGCGCTGACTCAGACTCTCCAGGAGCGCTCAGTCAGCACCACAAAGTGTCTGTTTCAGACGGGAACGATGAGGCGAGCTGGGCCGAGCTGCAGCTGCTGCTCCCTGTAACGTTGTCTCTGCTTGCCTTCCTCAGACCCGAGGCTGAGGAGGAGCTTCCCATGGAAACTGAAAGGCGTGAGCACCACTTCAGGCAGCAAACTGGGTGGTTCTCAACACACGACTCTGTGATCGAGTTTAAAATCAACTGAAGCACAGTCGTCATGAGGAGCGTTTCTGTGGTTTTACATCAAAACAGCTGTTTACCTCGAGAGGAGGAAGCTCCAAATATTGGTTTTAATGGCGGTTATGAGCACTATCTTACCTGTTGTAGATGGCTCTTTGAATGACAAGAGTTTCATTCGGCCCACACTGACGAGCTAACAGCTAGTCTGAGAGCAAAGTAGGAAAACCAGAGCGGTTCCTGCAAAAGCTATTTTATGAACTTTTACATCGTCATCAATTTGGCGTTACATGGTTCCTCCTGCAGACAAATGATATTCCCACCAGAAGGGCTACTGCTAGCTGCTGCTGCTGCATGGATAACATAAATTAAAGTATGAAATTTGATTTTGAAGTAGTTTTAATCCACTTTAGTCTTGCTCAGTTCAGTCAGAATTAACCTCTTTCTCCAAATGGAGGCTGTTCAAAGAGCCATCTACAACAGGTAAGATATTTATGGTTAATAACCTTTACACAAAACCCCCCACTTCCAAAGATCTGAAGTGTGGCTTTGCTTGTCAGCTAGGAAGACTGATGTTTAAAAGTCGAGGCGTTTTAAAACAGAAATGATTTGTAACTAATAATACGCTGATTTTATCCCTTTTTTTAAAAGAAACTACTTAAAAGTTGTAAAATGTCAAAATTAAGAGTTCTGAGGTTTGACATGTATGAAGTAAATTAATTAGTAAGTTTTAATTACAACAGTTTCAGAATTGCATTGTGAGAGATGTGAAGTTCAGCAACAAGGAGACGCATTTCAGAATCTCAAACTCATGATGGGGAAAAAAAAGGACAAATTGGACCAAATGATTATGTTTAAGTGGTTTATTTACAGCAATCATGCAACCAACATCGCTATGACTGGGGTGAGAAAGGCAAACGTGTCGTCACGGCTACCGCCTGTTACAAAAATATTCACCTATTTACTATTTTACAGTATCTACAAGACATTTCTCACGTAGACATTCCTCGGCCTAACTCGCGCCGTGTCATCAGGATTGTCTTCAAGGTGCAACGTTACCACTTTTGACACTTTTCTTCACACTTCCAATTTGTTTTTGTTTGTTTACCCCCCTGCCCCGCCCCACTCTCACACACAAAAGCTTCATAACACCAACTTGCAAAATGAGCGGTACGAGTTCCCATTGTCCTACATGTGAAGATGCTGAAACATTCTCAGGGCGGAGCAGAGGCTCGCTTTAACTGCTTCACGGTCGTGAGTCAGTGAGCCGCAACTTCATATGATTTAACCCTCTGGGCCAAAGAGTTCACATTCTCTGTGTGTGTGTGTGTGTGTGTGTGTGTGTAGCTCTGCCTTTAACCCCTGCAGACTGTTCGTTTGCATGTTTGTACATATTCTGTTTGGACCGTCTGAGATCAGGAGAAGGCTTTTCAAGGAGGCAGCGCCACCACAGGTGTGTGTGTGAGGGGGGGGGACGAGTGAGTAATGTGAGACGGGATCAGGCCGCAGCCGTTGTTCAGTCCAGGATGCAACGCAGGCCGAAGAAATCCTTGTCATCCTGGGAAGAGGAGGAAACACACGCAGAGATTAGTAACCCTGACTGAGCGCAGGACCGAAGCTGCTCACCGTGGAGGAGGAGCCTGGAGGAGGAGGAGTTCCGTGCACCCTGTGTGTGTCGTTCAGGTGGGTGACCTGTGCCACCGTGTCTGCTCACCTTCCTGCGTCGGCGCGTGTTTGGGAAGGAGCGCGGCGGTCGCAGCGTCGCCGCAGTCCTCGCTCCTCCTCTCCTTCGGCTCGTCTTCCTCCTCCTCCTCTCCTTCAAGTCGTCCCGCAGGTTCGTTGCTGCGCCGAGGAAGCCCAAAGTGTCCTCTCATCCCAACGCCTCGGCCACAGTCGGGTTCCGGATAGCCCTCCGGCTGCGTCGGGGCGACCTCCTCGTTCAGGTTCGTGTTCCTGTAACACATCCAAAAAGAATAAAAGTATTCATCTCATCTCTTCATCGGTAGGAATACTTTTTAAGGCACTGCAGCTGGTATTGTTTCTATGAATCTGTAATGGTGGCAACACCCACTTCTCTGTCGTTCAAACAGATAATTTAGAACATTAAATCACTTATAGCACACAGAAGAGAGGGAGAGAAGATCGCTGCCCTGGAGGCCATGAAGCCGTTCAGTGTTTAACTATAGGCTTCTTAAAGCCAAACTCACTGATCAATATCAGCAGAGCCATGTGAAAAACACAGATTCACAATCACAGTTTGGTTTTGTAACCTTTTTGGGAAGGTACTCTGTTTGGTTTCAGTCACATTGTGTGTTTGTGTGTGTTTGTGATTGAGAGGATTTACTGAAAGCCCCCCCCTCACCCGTCACTGAGGCTCGTCTGCGACGGGAAGGGGCTGATGTCCTGGCTGCGACCCAGACTGCAGCTGTCGTCGCAGCACAGCGATGGAATCAGGTGGACCGGCCCTGAACGCAGCACGACACACAAAAAGAGCGAGTTTCAACGACAGAAAAGCCCTCCCGTTTCCACCGTCACAGGCTAATGCCACTCCGCGGCTTAAAAGCGCACCGTGATGAGGGGAAAAAAAACAACACAAAAAAGCTCTTGGGTCCAACCCACCACAGCTGTGTTCGGGGCCCAGCTGACACTGGCAGCAGGGTCTCTGGGGAAAGTCGTGGAGCCAGCGGGCGTCCAGACAGGAAAGCTCTGCCCCGACGTAAGGACAGTCCTGGGACCTCAGAGAGGCTGCTGGGAAAAACAAAACAAAAACAACATTACTTTCTTTGAGCTGGAACAAAACAAAACAACCAGGCAGGCTGAAATGTAGTTGTGTGAAAAAGTGAAGAACAATCAAGCTGTTTGTTCGATCTGAGGCGGTCCAAAGAGCTATCTGCGACAGGTAAGATATTAACTCCTAATAACCTTTCCTTTGAACTCCACTTTAACATGTTTGAACACTACCTTAAATACCTTTTAACTAATAAAGTATAGATAAATGATTCACTAATAGTCCCTTCATTTATTAACTTTTGTCCACTAAATTATTTAGAAGCATTTCACAGAACCGTAGTTGTGGGGTAGTCGGATTAAACTTCACGGTTTTTGGTTTTTTTATAATTAAAATAATTTTAAAAAGCCTAAAGTCCCAGATAATCAGGACTGTTAGCATCTTCGTGGCAGAGTGGGCAAAGGGCGGGGTGAGTGCCTCAATCAAAACAAACCACTGACAAAATAATTAACTCCAGTATTCACTTTGAGAGTTATAAAAAAAAAACCCAACTAAAACAAAAACACAACAACAGATGAGTGGTAACGCCCTGATAAATCCAGCCGCGTACGTTGTTTTCCCGAGGAGGTTACCGGGGTAACGTGACCTCATTAATCAGTCGCCCGGGGACGTTTCTCATACCTAATCACCTCTGGCCTCGTGAACGCTGCTCGTTATGCAAGTTCCCACAAATATGCAACATCGGGCTTCGGGAAACACTTAAAGGCTGCAGCCTGTTTGCGGAGCAGAGGAGTGGAGCTCAGTGCTGAGGCGGCGGCAGCACTGCGTCCTTTTAAAAAAAAAAGGCCTCTGCGACGTCTATTCAGGCGTCCATCTTGGAATGAATGCAGATTAAAAAGTAAACGGCTCGACGCAACAAACGCCTGGCGCTCCTTGAAGGGATGCCTTTCATGCCAGAGTTGTAGACGAACATCATCTTATGGTGAGAAATGATGGGAGTTAAGAGCCGTTTTGGTAAAACCTTGGAAATAACGTGCATCACTGTTAGCGCTCAGCGCGCGTTGTGTAGGACTCTCAGCTACGACCACGCCAGGTTTCAGCTCAATATTAGCAAAACTCATCGTTTTGTAGCCATTACCATGGTGACTAACGTTGATTAGCTGTGGAGGCCATCTTGAACTGAACCGACTCCAAACGTTAATCAGTTGTAGACGTGCGTCCAACGATCACTTTCTGAGAGTTATCATAAAATCTGTCCAGTGGTGCATGAGATATTTTGCTAACAGACGAACAGGGTTGACTCAAACAGTCGACGGCAAAGATTTAAACAAACATCTCGCAAGTTTCAGAGCACACATAAGCTTTCCTTAGGTTTAGATATCTCAGCTAAACCACATTTTGTACTGGCGAGGTTCAAAGTTTAACCCTTTCAGAAACCCCTTTTAAAAAAAAAAAAAAAAAAAAAAAAGCTGTTACCATAGAAACCTGGGACTAAAATGACTGGTTCAAAGACTCATCCTGACTGACCGCTGGGCTTCTTCTCCAGCAGCTGCCTCTTGCAGTAGATGACACACAGCACCAGCAGCGCCAGCAGCACCGTCGCCAGAGCGCTGCAGATGACCGCGGCCAGCGCCATGTCCCGCGGGCTGGTCACCACCGAGGGGAGGGGCACCAGGTTCACGCGCCCGCTGCCTGCAAAGGAGAGCGGAGGACACATCAAGTGTTAGCAGAGCTTTTCTTTTCTTTTTTTAAGCATTCTTTAGTTGTTAAGAAACACACACTCCAAGCACTAACAGAGATATCCCACTATCGCTGGCGTGAAAGGCAGCCAATAAGAGCTGAGCCTTCTTTTTCCCTCTCTCCTCCTAAAGTTAGGCCTGTTAAGTAATATATCAGGTCCAGTAGTGAGTCAGACTTCAGAGTGGTTTGAACTTCTGCTCGAATCGCCCGGCAGAATGATTTCATCCATTCATCCATTTTCTTTACCCGCTTTTCCTTTCTGGTTCATGTGGAGCTGGTGCCTGTCTCCAGCAGTCACTGTGCGAGAGGCGGGAGACACCCTGGACAGGCCGCAAGTCCATCACAGGGACACATTGAGACAAACAACCCTCACTCACACCTAGGGACAATTTTAGAGCTATCAATAAACCTAACCTGCATGTTTTTGATCAGTGGGAGGAGTGCCACAGGGAGAACATGTAAACTCCACCCATAGAAGCCCCAGGTGGGGAAGAGATCCTGCAACCTTCTTGCTGGGAGGCGACAGCTCTAACCGCTGCACCACTGTGCCGCCCAGAATGATTTCAGTTTTATGCAATCCCAAAAAATGTGTGTGTGTGGTCCCCAGTCTGCTTATAATTCCTCCAGTGTAGGGTTTTTTTTTAATCATAGTTATATATACTGAAAGGTGTCTCAAAGAATCTCCTTTGTAGTTTCCCATTAAATTCCGTCCACAATGGACTAATAGTGACTCAATGACCCCGATCACCTGCTTTTACTGGTAGCGGATCTTCACAACTTTAGTAAACGCTTCATAAATGACAACAAAACATTTTTTCATAGCTTCAAATGCAACAAGTATCTGCAACAATGAGGGAGTAAGTTGAGCGGAAGGCGACGCCTTTACTTCACATGATCCACCCCTCCTCGACCAATCAGAGTCTGGAAACGAGATTAATTACTCCTCTGCGCCCGGAGTCAGTAATCTTTTTGCTCTGGTTTGATGGAATAAGCAGCGGAGTTCAAAGAGAAAACGCCCGTGGTGGATTCTCCTCTGAGCTGCCTCTGCCTTGTTCTCGACAGAAGATGATTTACAGACATTTTTCCCCCTCCGCCATCGCCTCCAGGACACCTCGCAATGCAAATCTACGAGCACACACACACACACAGACACACACACAGTGCGCGGGGGCTTTTGGAATGGGTAGGATCTGAGCACGCATGGGACAAAGAGAAGAAACGCACAGACCGGTGTGTGTCGTTGCACAGATTTCATCCTTTCGGAGATGAAACTTGATGTCTGGGTTTCCCACCCCCCCAGACACACACAAACACATACACACACTATGAGGACCCTTAACACACACCCATATAGAGACTAAAAGAATGCAGCTCATTTTACAAGCTCCCACAAAAACACAGCATCGGGGCTTGATGTGGATTAAAGCTAAAAATCACAACCTAACAGACAAAATATCACCGCTGTCTGCTCTCCAGAGAGATAAAAGGACAGCAAGTGATTCTTGAAAAAGACACTGCGACAAAATAGGAAATCTAAGCTCATCTAAACCAGCTAAGTGTTGTCCAACAGGTGGTTTTGGTTTAGCGTTTGGGATTATTGAGACGAAAGTTACCCAAAACAGCCACGCTTTGCACAGTTTGCTAACAATCACTGATGTGAGGATCAACTCTTTTTCCATCACGCTCAGTGATTTCCTTCCCATGTGGACTCAAAGGACTTAATATGTCTGTAAAACTGGCTGAGTTATGGTCCCTGTATGTGTTGGCTAAGATCAGTTGGCTGTGGTGGCCATCTTGAACCAAATTGACTCCTTAAAGGTTAATCAGTAAATGTTCAACCAACGATTACTTCAACAGAGTTCCATTGAAATCTATTCAGCAGCTCTGCTAACTCTGCAGACAAACAAATGCATGGACACACAAAAACATTACCGCCCTCACCTTTGGGTGGCGGTTATGGACTAACCTAGCCAAATTATCAGGCTCTTTAGGCACTTTGTTACCAGCAGCCTGTCACAAAGACACAAAAATATCAGAGTTTCAAACGTAAAATAGTATTTTAAGGCTAACAAGGGACTTGACAGCTAAAAACTTTGCATACATTTAAGGATTAATAATTAGGATTAATGTCAGGCACTGAAATTCAGTGAAAAAGAAACTAAAGTCTAAAGAAAAGCATCAAACTGTCCAAAGAATTATTTATCAAGATGATTTTAAAAGATTACAAGGAGGTCTGGCTGCATACAAGCAAAAGTATAAAGTGTTTTAGCTCCTGTCTTTTAATGCTGCCTCTCCTGCAAGGCTCCTTCTTTCTGTTTAAAACTTAAACAAAAGAGTAAAAGCATGCAGCTTATTCTTTGTTTGAGAAGTCCCGTAACATTTGGGAAGGAAGGCGCACTGCTAAAACCTTCCCTGCCGTGTAAACAAATAAGTGAGGACAGAAAAGCCATGAAAAGCGTTTTCACAGAGTTCAGGAGAGGCGAATACTTCCTATCCTGCCTTTGCTGAAGTTTAAAAAAAACAAAGGGTGGAATAACTGTAGCCTGCCTAGATTCTCAAACTGAGTGACATGTTTTCCTCTAAGGCCATGTACAAATAACTCCACATAATTAACTCTGATCTTCTGGAATAATCAAATACAATTTTGCTGATGTGTGTGTGTGTGTGTGTGTGTGTGTGTGTGTGTGCATGATAGTTAGGGTGTTGGTTATTACAGAGCAAACAGGGAAAGGGACGAACGAAGCAGTTTGCCACTGAGAACGGCAGGTTTAATGAATGACTTCTTGTCCGATATTTACTCTTCGGTGTATCGCTCACAAAGGCGGCCTTTTCACATCCAAGGGCTCTTTGTTTTGCCATGTAAACACTCAGACAACAAAAAGGGAACAAGGGGATCTTTAACATTCCAACCAATGACAAAACAAAAACGATAAAAAAATCAAAACTCTGAGCGGGCAGATCGGTTCGAGCGCGTGATGGCAGAGCGGTGACACATTCCTGTGTCGGACCTTCAGCGGCAGAGCCTAAAACCATGCCGGTCTGTGTGAGTTCCTGTTTATACAGGCGTGTTTGTATTTAAAGGCTTTGCCTCCAGTGAAGCTGATAAGTTCTTGTTTGCTCTGAATCCCGCTGGTCAAACGGAGGAAGAAGGAACGAAGTGCTGCCGTGAAATGAAAACTCAATCACAGCCGAGCAACCGAAAGCATCCTTTCAGCTGAAACCGTCGCTCTCAGTATTCACTCCTAAACATGTGTGTGTGTGTGAGACATCTGACCATCGTGTCTAAATGCGGCGCTCGGTGTGAAGGTTGGATCCGGCTCATTCGAGGTGAGCATCGGCACAAAGGCAGCCTGTTATCGGAGAACCAGCAGCTGCAGCAAACACAGATAAACGCCGCTCCATTGAACAGAGCTCACCTGCTGATATTATCTGCACACAAACCAGGGCAATAAACCGCAGCCTTTCACAGACTCCCCCTGCCTGTTGACTTTAAGGAATGCCAAAGAAAAGAAGGACTTCTTTACACCTCTGAGGGGATATCTGCCTTTTGTCTGCACAGAACTCTTTTCACGGGCTTCTCTGGCGCGGCTGAGCTTTGTTTGATCCCAGATCTCTAAATGACAGAAGGAAAGTCCGGTTTGCCAGACAGGAGCTGGGATTTTCACCAGATTCTTTAAAAATAATGGCTCATAGAATGAGATCAAGGTACTTTTAGGGGTGGTAAATAAACTAATTCAGTCAAAGGGATTGGCTGAAGCAGACTTGGCTTTTAGAGATTTGTTTTAATCATCACGGGTTGTAATTACAACAGGTAAAGTTTGTTTTTTGGGGTGATTAAACTTGAGTTTTCAGTGGTAAATGTTACTATTAAAATCATCTCTTCCGGTGATGTGGCAAAAGCCGAGCATCATTACTGTCCCGAGGCGGTGGTTTGATAGTTGGTGTTAAAGAGAAAGTTTGGTCCTTGTTGTAAAAAGCTCTTCGGTTGACCTCAAACACAGCTTCATCTCGTCCAGACCGGCGAGCCGACAGCCAGGCCGGGGCGAAAGATGGATTGCTGCCGTCATAAAGCAGCTGCAGCCAGAAAGATTTCATAGTGGCTTCTATTTTTGAAACATCCTGAGGTCGTTCAAAGAGCCGTCTGCGACAGGTGGGACATTAAAAGGTTTATAGTCTATCCACAGAACCCCACCTTAAATGGCCTGAACTATCCCTTTAAAGTCAGACCCAGCAGGAAACACAAACGGCTCGGCAGTCTTAAAACCTTACAATATCGTGACATTTACAGTAGTTTAATATTCTAATGGATGGAGACAATAAATGAAAAGTTAACTCCTAGAGTTTTTATTACTACTATGAATATTTGTCCATAAAAATAAAAAAAAGTTCCTGTTGCTAATCAGGTTTACAGGAGCAAAACATCCTCAAGAGTCCTTTAGAAGTAAACATTCAGATGGGTTTGCAAACATATGATTTACACAGATACATTACTTTTGTTTTGAATCAGGGAGGCAGTAAAATCAGATACTTTCCGGCTGGGTTTCAGCACGGTGGTGTCTGTTTGGTAAACAAAACCCAGACGAAGCTCCTCCGTGATCTCTCTGTAAATCCAGCTGCGATAAGGCCACCACAGGAAGCGGCGACAAGGAGCAGATAGCGCTCCCTCAACATGCGCGAGCGCACGTATCTGTCGACTCGCCTCCACTCGGCAACTTCAGCAGACGAGGCGCATTAAAGAGGCTGAAGGAATCCATAAAAGAAAAAAAAAACACAACCTCATTTTTAAACTCGGCTCCAAAAGAGCTACTTGTAGGGGAAATAATAAAAGGG
>NC_051431.1:19932238-19985461 GCF_001649575.2 Kryptolebias marmoratus
GGGGGGGGGGGGGGGGATTTACAGTCCACCCCACCCGGCACAGCTGCACCGCTGCCCTGGGCCAGCGTGGCCTATTAGAACGATCTGCCCTTTAAGTTTTCACCACCCTCCTCCAGATAACCGTGGAGGGAGTGGGGGTGAGGGGGGTGGCAGGACTTTCAAACGTTTGGAAGCTCCACCGAGAGTCCCTGCAGGAGCCAACTACCGGGCCGTGTTCCCAGACACAATGGCCATTTTGTTTCGTGGGGCCTCCTCCTGTATCAAAACGGAAAGCGGCACAGATGGACAAATGAGGAGACAGAGGGAGGCCAGTTGTCTCAAGGTCAGAGCACACATACACGTGTTTTTTTTTTTGTTTTTAATCAATAAAGACAAAAGACTAAAGAACCCACCGAGCCGTGTTTGATCTGGTGACAGCTCCATCCTTGTGTGCGAAAACTGCACGAGCTGATATTAGAGCTGAAGATGTCTGGATTTATTCAAACACAGGACCTCCAACAAACAGCTGCAGCATCCTCTGCCAGCAGGAAATCACACGCTCTTACCAAGAGGACAAATTCACTCGACTGCTGCTTTTATTTGGAAACTTTAAATCAAAAGCTCGCATTTAACTACTGCATAAAAAAGGCCAAAAGGAAGAAGTTAATAGGATCTGCAGCCTACTGGAATGTGAGCGTATTGGAACACACCCACAGTGTTTGTTTTGTATAATGGCCATAAATTAGGCTGCTTAACCCAACACACTGACGGCTGTGACACGGTGATGAATGTAAAAAGGTAAGGCCTCACATTTCTTCAAGAAATGCATATCGCCCGCTGCCTTTCGTGCCTGAGTATCATCTAATCCATCCATTTTTTTCCCTTTCCGGGTCGAGGGGAGCTGGTGCCCATGTCCAGCAGTCACTGTGCGAGACGCGGGGGACACACCCTGGACAGGTCCATCGCAGGGACACATAGAGACGAACAACCACTCACACCTAGAACCCTAACCCTGGAGACAATTTTAGAGTTACCAGGTAAACAAACATGCATGTTTTTGGTCGTGTTTTTGTTTTTGGAGCACCCGGAATGAACCCATGCACGAACACCCAAGCTGGGAAGCAATCCCGCAACCTCCTTACTGGGAGGCGACAGCGCTAACCACTGCTGCACCGTGTCACCAGGATCATCTCATGTTATGTGTCAGGCAATAACAGAGTATGTGTTGTGAATGACTCTCAGCTACAGCCACCCCAAATTCTAGCTCAATATCTGTCAAACTGACTGAAATATAACCATTGTTTGTATTTCCTTTAGTCAGTTGCCTGTGGTGGCCATTTTGAATTGGGTTAATCAGTTATAGAAATGTATCCAATGATTATTTCCTGATAATTTCATTAAATTTCATCTAGTGATTAATGAGATATTTTGCTAACAGAGAGACAGACATGGTTCAAAAAACATTATCGTCTGCCTTTGCATTTTGGCGGCGGGCGACAAAAAAACCTTCACGACTGCGCAACTGTTTTTCTTTCCTTTTTGTTTTACTTTATTTTATTTCTGGCAAATGTGTTTGAGATATGATTCATTCCTTTTTTCCAGGGATGTTTGTTCATTTAATCCAAACTGAGAGCGAAAAAAAAAAAAAGTAAAAAATGACTGACGTGCTCTGAGCCCGTATAATCCCGTGCTGGCAACTCCTCCGTGTAGGTTAGCGGTATCCATTTCAGCTTTTCAACTTCCCGGCTTGGAAATCCAAGCATTTAGGATTTGCGCATATGGGATACGGCGTACTTATAGCCTGCTCTGTGAATGAAACACGGCCCACTCCACCCTTCAAAAGTTGTGGTTCTGGTTTACTCCGAGGACCTTGTGCTGGCATGTTTAAAGTGTGTGTGTAACTGTGTTTGTGGCACTACAGCCTGGGTTTTGGTTCTTGCAGCACTTGGCTCCGAGTTCAATAGTGTTCTGTAGAGGTTTGCTTTCAGACTATCGTACCCCTTGTTGTTTCATGTTAAAACATCTGCTATTGTGAATGAGGGATGAATAGCCTGTTTCATGGGAATATTTCAGGCTAAACGTGGTATCTCGCTGAGGCCGACCGGGCAACGAAATAATGCGCGTGGCCAAGAATGCAGTTTTTGCAGAAAACGGCATCATGGCTCACTGGCCACCAGGTCACGAGCACTCAGATTTTAGTGAGACTTCTATGGAAAATTTATGTATTATCTTTCAATTTTGAGTTCCCAACTAATCCCCCAACAATTGCAGCTTAGTGAGATACCACCTTAACTGGCAGAAAATGTACAAAAAAAGGCTTACAGTTTGGCTCATATGGAGGTGGAGGGTCGCCGCATGGTATGCACTCCATGTCTTGGAATCCACTCAGTTTAGTCTTCCTGTAATACCTGTTGAAGACGTAAGATTGTGTGCTGATGAGCCAAATTTTGTTGAACGGCTATGTTTTAAGAGCGCCGTGCCCTTCGCAGACCGCCCTCTTACCCCGGCAGACAGTCGCCACACACGGCGTTGCTGGTGGTGGAGCAGTTGCCCTTCTGGAAGCGGTTGATGAGCCCACAGTCCAGGCAGGGCTTGCACTTCTGCAGGCTGCGGTCCTCTTTGAAGCGGCTGCTGCGGCAGGGCACGCACCGGGCATCCTCTCCATAACCAAAGCCACATTCCTGCAGGGATTAGGAGGAAAAACACACCGAGTGAGAGGTGGGGTTGGTTCGGGCGACGCGCAGATGGAGAAAGGAGAGGGGGCCTGAATGTGAACTGCTGGGGGTCTTGGATTTAAAGACTGATCTTGGCTCCTGGGATCAGAGGCGAACAATGGCCTGCCTCTTTTGAGAGTCCATTTTACACTGGCAATAATCTCCCTGACTCCCTCCGTATGAATGAGCCGCCTTCCGCTGCAAGACCCCAGAAAGGCCACGCATTTGAATGACAAAGCCTCCAGGGGACACCCACTGTTGTATTATTGCGGGTTTATTGCTGCGCTTCTGAGCTACTCCCACTCCGAGCGGACGCGGCGAGCGTCCCGCTGATTGAGAGGCCAGCAAGCAAAAAGGAAACTCCTCAGGAAAGAGGGCGCAGATTGTGAAGGAGGCGATGAAGAAAACCTGATGAATACTATTTTGTGTGCCCTAAAAAAAACCCTACAGCTTCCTGCAGATGGGGGAGTGATCTAATGCTCCCTTTCAATGAGCTCACCTAGGCCCACCTTTAAATTCTTATTGTTTTTGTTAAACACGAACTAGATTAAATTAAAGGCCTAGCTCTCCTTAAAGAAGTGCACATTGCCCGCCGCCTTTTAATGGCAGAGTTTTCAACTATTATCTTGTGTTTGAAAATTATGAAACTAGTGTTTTAGCCAAATCCTGAAAATACTGTTAGGTGCAATCTCACATCATACTGCAATCACAGCATCATGCGATTGCTTAGCTGTCTGAACATGTTGGGAAGGACACTCAGCTACTACCACATCAAGGTTTAGCTCAATAGCTGTTTTTGTATTTTCTAAGATCAGCTGGTTGAGGTATCCATCCTAAATTGGGTTGATTTGAAAAACAAACTTGAGCTTAATATTTTACATGATAGCTCTGCGTGTCACACTCTGCGGGGGGGGGTGCCTTCGTCCTCCGGTCATTTATCACCAGCTCCGCGGCGGCTGAGCTCCAGTAATCCAGCTCTGCCACGCAGCGGTCTAAATCCTGGAGGACAGGTGGGAGCGGGGAGCTCGTTTTTCATTAAAGAGAAGGTCAGCTTCAAACAGGACGCCTCTCATCTCCTCTCTCTTCGCCCGTGTCCCGTTTCACGGCCCTGGCACGCAGTCCGGCTGGAATGTGGGCAGAAGATCCCGATACGGGCGGGGGGGGGGAGTCGGGCTCTGGCTTTAGGAGGAATAAAAAGGAAGGTTGGAGGCAATTATGTGATCCTGCGATGGCACCGCAAAGAAGATTAGGAATTCAGTCCTTCCAGCCAAACGCATGTGAGCCTGACACTGAAGCCTCGGGCCGCGCATGGCCAGGTGGCCCAGCCTGGGGTCGGACTTTTTGCAGCTGCTCCCCACAAACCCGCCATATAAGGCCTTACTCTTAAGAGCGGGGAACCCAAGGAGGAACCGGATAGGGGTGACTGATGAGTGATGAAAGAGGGAAAAGGGGGATTAAACGAGACTTGGGCGCCCATATTTGCGTGCCGCGATCGTGCCTTTTTCTGAAGACAGACCGTTGGATGGAGGCAGGCAGACTGAACGTGGCTCTTATGAAAGCTCTGCAGGACTCTGCTCAGTCACCCAGATCCACACGAAGGAAGGGCCCCTGGATGACAGGACCCAGCACTGGCACGAGCTCTGTCCATGAGGCGCCACATGGCAGGACGGGCTGATGCACACAAGCAGGTCAGAGCGCTGAAACAAAAAGGGAAATGAAGCCAAGTCCCTCTCCTCGTGTCCAGGCAGAACGTTTTATCAAGAAGCAACGTCTTCCTTCTTTTCTACCTGACAACAAAGCACAGCGGAGCTGACACCCTGCTCTGACCTGTTTAATCAAAACCACTGGAGCCTTTATTTGTATGAAAAGAAATCCACACAATGGAAAAGTTTCTCGTAACACAAAGTTATAATACAATAATCTGTTAAATGCTCCGCTCTTTTGATCTTCTGAAGGCAGAACGTTTAAAAAGAGTTAATGGTCTAGCCTTCCTTGAAGGAATGCATATCACCCGCTGCCTTTCACGCCAGAGGTTTAAACTCAGATCATCTTATGAAGAGTTGTTTTGGTCATACCGTGAAATAACATTACTTGCAACTTCAATCAGATTTTGCTCAATCTATTAGTGCCAAAAGTATGAATTGTGAATGACTCTCAGCTTCTACAACACTAAATTTTAGTTCAATGTTTATAAAACTGACAGAGTTGTAGCCGTTTTTGCATTTGCTAAGGTTAGTAAATCAGTGGCGGCCATCTTGAATTAAAAAAGGTTATCTGTTGTAGGTTTTCCTTCAGTGATAAAAATTACAACAAACCACTTTCAGAAAGTAGTGAACTATAAAAAAATGATGCAAATGAACCTTAAGTTTCCATAAAGTACCCAGAAACGGTTTGATCTCATTCAGCTCCTGATGAGATGCTTCACATCCCATTTTCCCGCATGCACTATCTCCTGATCTGGTCCGGGTGAGACTGCCAAGCAAAACAGCTGCGTGGAGAGGCAGTGAGGGGGGGGTGGGTTGTTCAGATGGACAGATATTTCAGAGATTAGAACGGAGTCACATGGTGGGGGGTGGGGTGGGGGGGGTCATATGATCCTGCAATAAAACAAGTCTGAAAAACAATGCCAAGTCAGTTCGGCACGTAACACGCTCAAACCTTCCCTTGCTTTCTATTAAACTTGTTAAACTTCTTTAGACTCAGGAATCATCCACCAAACAGCAAGAGTTGTGGTTTCCAGCCCGTGCCACCCGGAGGTTTCAAGTTTTGCAACCGTGGCTGAAAGAAACCGCTACACATTTCTTAATGTTGTCCCATCAAAGTCATGTGTCCCTGCCCTATGCGTGGCCTCGGACAGTTTTCCAGAAATGCACTAGAAAGCCAGGAGCCCTTTGGTCTAAATCGCTTGTTGCAACACAAACGAGTAAGTGCCCGCCCGTGAATAAAAACCTAGAATGAAATATGTCAGGGAGAGAAAGAGTAGCTGGTTTTAATGGACATCCCCTCGGTGTGGGTGGCTCGTTCGGCTACAGTTAGCGTGGCGGGCCTAATTGATGTTTGTCAGCCGGCCTCAGAGCGGCTTCCAGAGGCAAACTTCCAGAGCAAACTGGGCCACATTCCTCGGAGATCTCTATGGCAGCTGCACAGAGGGACTCCGAGAGTCCGCCTCCCTCCCCGCCGCTCAGCCTCGGCCTTTTTCAGGGGAAGTTCAGGTTACTCTCACGTCTCAGATCACAAGTTGTTGGTCTGGGAAATTTTTTTTTCCTCCGGGGTCCGGGCCCCGGTCTCCCCTTTGAGCCGGCGTCCCGCTACCTTCAGAGAAAGAGTGAGGCAGCCAATTATTAACCAGGACCCCAGGGTGGCTCGCAGCTCTCCTGCCTGTTCTGGCAGAGGAACTGGAGAGCTACTGAGGCGTATTACTGAGCACACAGAGCATGTTTGTGTGCTCAGAGATTAAAGGCAACTGGGCTTAAATGCATGTGGGCAACAGATGTAAGGGGGGTGGGGGGGGCGCTGAGTTTGTCATCTGCGCTCATTGATGTAGTGAAGTGTAAAACCACCTGAACTTTATTTACCTGTCGCTAGTCATGTTTTCAGTGCTACAAACATGCCATAAATCTTAAACTATCGAGGTTGTGATGACACTTTGTTTCTTTACTTCAAAATTATTAGTACTTTTTTTAAGTGGGGGTTCTGTGGAAAGGTTACTGTATGATCAATCAACATCTTACCTGTTGCAGACAGCTGTACGAGCGACTTCAAGCTAGTCTGAACGCGACCGAGCCTAAAGTGGAATACCGCCATCTTGAATTAACTCTGATCTCGGAGGTTTTATAGTAGTTCACGAGAACGCTGCTTCTTAAACCTTTTACACTGCCATCTGTTCTGCATGACCAGGTTAGTTACACCTGTTTCTGTGGCTAAATGCGAGAGCAAACGCCTGCGGCAGCAGCTGGCTGTAGCACGTCCAGTGCAGTTCGAGGGAGCTTTGGCCAACGTATTGAAAGATTTCTGTCGGAATGACCTTGTAATGTGAAACCGACAGTGGTGTAAAGGTTTACGGTGGCAACTCAGAACTGCGAGAAAAGCAGGCGGATTTTCAGCTGCAGCCCCACTGAATTCTGCTCGTCCGTGACCAAGCTGTGCCGCAGTGTTTCCCGCAGCCAGGTTTACAAAGTAACGAGCTATTTTCAAGCGCACGGCTAGTAAAACTGTGTTTTATGCCGTACACGCTACTTCATTGCCCACCTCCGTACCCCACGGCCTAAATTTAATCTACCGGAGCAAATTTCAGAAATGAAGATGACGTTCTTTCGGCTGCGCCCTTCTTCAGGGAGTCACCACAGCAAGATTTGGCAGCTGTTTTACACCTGACACCCTTCCTGCCCCAACCCGGGCTTGAACCTGCAGCCTCTTACGAGACCGCGGCACTGACCACCAAGCCACCGCAGCCCCGTTTTAGAAATAAAGATAATAAGTACATTTTAAAATTTGCCTATCAGAATATTTGTTAGCCCTGGACGTTTGAGGCTGTATCCGCTGTGGTTTTCTGTCATAGAGGAGTTTCCATGCAGGTGTCAGAATTACAGAAACTAAACTGAGGCTACTGGAGCCGTTGAATTTTATTATGTAATTTATCTTAGATGATACCAAGACTGAAGTGAAACCTTTTGACTATCAAATCAAAACGAGAAAAAAATGCCTTTCTTGATGGTTTAAAAATATAGCATCTCAACATTTTTCACTGCTGATTCAGCTTTGCTCGCTGTAATAATCGCGACAGTAAACGATTTTTTTTTCCCCCCTCGTTGCCGCCAGTTAAATCGTGTTTAATTGCCTCCACATCACTGCTTACTCCCTTTAAAAGGTGGGGTCGGTGCATGACTGCTGCTAAAGAAGAAAGCCTTCTTGCTTACCAGCCTTAACTGACACTACAGAGGCCTGTTTGTACAAAACACACACACTCACACACACACAAAACTGTGGCTAAGGGGGCGGAAAAATTGTATTCCTTGTTGAGAGAGCAGCAAGCTTAGGCATGGCTTGCTTCAGAGAGTGGAGACAATGAAGTTGGACAAGGAGCGACGGGGGAAAGACAATGGAAGCCATTCAGTTGCGGGAGGTCAGAAAGTATGGGTGTGACTGATTAAAGGAGGGCCGGCGTTCTGCAGGAGCTAATAACCGTTTGGCTGCTGTCGGCGGGAAAGACAGGAAGCCAGTCTTTTCATCCTCTGAACTACAGGTTTCCAACTAACAAAAAAACCCTTCCAACTTCTAACCTCGAGCGAAAGTTAATTCAGTGAACCTGTCAGGGAGCCTTGGTGTTTCTACAGTCCATATTAACCGCCCGCCGCTGAGGGCGAAGGCAGAGCGATCGGGTTGAGGTTTTTTTTTGCCCATCTCTGAGCATTCGTTTGTCTGAACCGTCGGCAGAACATCTCACGAACCACTGAATGAGTTTTAAAGGAACTTTCAGAAAGTAACCGTATACATGTAATCAAGCCAATCCAAGATGGCCGCCACAAACGGTCATCCTTCGCGAACACAAAAGTGGCTTCAACTCAGTCAGTTTGACAGATACTCCAACTAAAATTTGGTGAGGTTTGGTAGAAGAGACTTTGCTAACTGATTGTCCAAGATCTGTATTTGAAACTTTGGCATTAGTACTGAAGTCGACTCTGTCTGTTAGCAAAATATCTCACGAACCAATGGATGAATTTTAATGAACTTTTCAGCCAATAACCAGTGGTTGCGCATCTACAACCGGTTAGCCACTGCAACTCAAGATGGCCGCTACAGCCAACTGAGAGTAGAAATCACAAAAGTAGCTATAATTCAGCTAATTTTACAGATAACATGCTCAAAGTTGGAGCGGTAGTAGCCGAGAGTCTTCCACATCACACACGAGATATGGTGATATCTGTTACAGCTTGCAGACGGCGTTTTGCTTTTAAGGTTTGACTCAACCTGTCACAACTCTGTCATTTCTTCAACTAAACTGAGATCGTCCTGTTCTTGAAACCCTGGCAGAAAAGACGACGGGCGACATGCATTCATTCGAGGAACGCCAGATCCTCACTTCCTAAAGAAACACTCGGAAAGGGGGGGAATGTTTCAGCTCGGGGAAGACGGAGAGATTCTGAACCGGTTTGATGCTCCAACCTTAGAAAGCTCCTGTCCCGCGTCGCACTGTTTGCAGGGCTTGCAGCTCCCGAAGCGGTCCTTGTACTCCTGCTCTCGGCACTCCCTGCTCTCCTCCATGGCTCTCACGTGGACCTGGGGAGCGTAGGGGAGGGGGGAAGTTTGGTGAAAGTTAGAGATTCCTGCATTTCATCACCACAGCAGATAACACAAGGCTCATTCCACAGCTGCTCATCACTTTGTCTGCGTTAAAGGGGGGTCTACCCCTCCCCTTCCTGAAAATAAGTCTGCAGCAGCTGGGATGAGATAAGATCAAACTTTAATGAGTCCTGTGGGAAAACTTCATAGCTGGGAACAATACGGGGATCACAAAAAGCTGGCAGTCTGATAACGAACACAATCAGAGGAGAACAATGGGAGTAAAATGAGACGCAGCTCTGACAGAGGAGGTTCGATCCGTGCCACAGTCCTCGAGCCCAACGCTGCTCCGAGGCGCCGATCAGCTGAGCAAGCACTGAAAATGGCGAGCTCCTCCTGCTGAATCGGTTTCGGGGAATCGCAGAAACTCACCAGGGCTGAGGCGACGAGATGCGCAGCCAGAAGGAGGGACAAGGCGTGCTGAGGTCTCCAAGGCATTTTCACGGGTCACCTGCTGCTTGGGGCTGAAACAAGGACAAAATGGCGAAACGCTTGAGTGTGCGCACACAGTTACACACGTTTACACACAGTTACAGTTTCCATGTGAGCTCTGTTGGTTTCAGGGGCTGAGAGATGAGATGAAATTATAAAATCTGGTTTGATTTTCTCCAGCAAACACAGGCAAGATCGAGCTTGTTTCATGCCTTCAAACCCTCCTGAAACCTGAAAGCTTCACAACCAGCCTGCATTAAAGCTTTCGCTCCACATTCAGCCATTTTCAATATATTTACAGGTCAAAGACACATGCTTTAAAGGGGGGGGAACATCTGCAAAGATCTTCACTTGATGTAAAGATTAGGCGGCAAACTTTAATTTTTCCAGACATCCTTGAAACTTTACGTCCTCCTCGTGAAACAGATGTTTGCAGCGAAAGGGTCTTTTACACTAAAACGCAGCAATAAAGGAAAATAAATTGATTAATTTCTGTATTTTCTTCACTCCTGTGCTGCACCTGAAAACAAAGGGCTAAAAATGCAGTTTTTCCCCACATCTGTTTTGTTATTCTTCTTTTTTTAATTGCTCTATCGTTGAAAGACAAATCAAAGCCTGACTCAATGAAAGAAACAATCGTCTTAAAGTCACAGGACTTTTTTTAAATAGAGTTAAAAGATGCTGCTCGTCCTTTTGACCTATACATGAAGTTGATATTTATGGGATCAGGTTTAGCAATGAAACCAAGACTCTAGAAAATCAGAAAACACTTTAAACTAGTCCTCTCCACAGAAAAGCCCACCTAGTACTCTGCTATCTAAGCTAAATCAGGATTTTGTTGACATGTTTAGCCTGTAACTGAGCAGCTTTATAGACTAATTTGATGTTAAAGACACGCTTTGCTTTATCTCATTTTGTCTTCAGTCTCACACAGCCCCCACAAACTTTGAATTAAAGCCTGAAACGTTTCCAAATATATTCACAAATAGCAAATAAGATTGTAAATGAGCTAAGTTGTTGTGGTTCCGCTCGCTGCGAACACGAAGCATTTCTTACCTGTTTAAAAAAAATAAAGAAGAAAAAATGGAAACAGGAGCGCGTGGGTAAAAAGTTGCTGGAAGAAGAAAACGAGTCGTCGGGCAGACCGGTGAGAGGCGTGGCGGCGTGGGGTTGTTTGTGTTTGTTTCCAGCACCGGTCCGCTCCCGGTGTCAGAGTGTGAGCCCGCACCGCCCAGCTCTGAGCCCCGAGCCGCCGCCGCCGCGGCTCCACCAGGACCCCAGCGCCGACATCAAAGACGGAGGGGCGGAGAGGGGGGCGGGGTCTGTGAGCTGATCCAAGATCAGCCGGCCTACATCAAAGGGGCCGGCTCTCACGCGCACAGCACACACACACAGCGCGCTGTGTTCGTCGGGGGATCGATATGAGAGCTTTAAACTTTCTAACAAGAGTCAATAAATGGAAATGATCAAATGTGTTTTCGGTCAAACCTTCAGAAACCGTGTTGTGCGCTCGGAGCGTGTGTCCTAAACGACTCTCAGCTACTACCACACCAAGTCTTAGCTTCAGCATCCAGTGACTGGCGGTTTTTTGTTTCTGCGACGTTCGCTGTGGCGGCCATCTTGAACTGGGTTGACTCTAAAAGTGAATCAGCCGCACATCCGGTGGCCTTCTGAGAGCTGTTAGATATTTTTCCAATGACTTATATAAGTCATTGTATTTTGCTAACAGGCAGAGCTGACTGTAGATGGCGGAGGTATGAACGAAGACTCTGTGTTCAGGATCAGTCTCTGCTGCTACCAACGCCAGAGTTTTAGCTCGACTTCTGTAAAACTGGCTGAGTTGTAACCATATTTGTGTAACCTGGTGTGGCGGTCATCTTGAATCGTGTTAAAGTAAGATGTGTTCACTGGTTCATGGGGAATTTCAGTGACAAAAAGATGCACACTCACAAAGGGAGATAGATGCAGCGTGCTTTTATTGTGAAAATACAGCTTAAAGTATGAATTAAAGCACATTTAGTAAAACTTTTTTTTCTGGTTGTTTCTCATGAAATTGCAAAATTTGTACTGTTCAAAGTCTTGAGTCATGTCTCAACGTTTTTATGTTTCTCTTCCAAGAAGCCTGACTATGTTGCAATCTTTCAAAGTGGTCCTCAGCAGTATTACTTCAGGCTCTTTGGAAAGTCTTTACAAAGGTTTCCCAGTTGTTTTCAGAACCAGTACCTGACTGTTTCCCTTCTGGACTTAGGCACTTCGTCACGGGACAGTTTATTTAGTTGAATCCTAGGGAAGGACAGATAATTACAACACGTAAAATAGCATTTTAGTGCCATCAAGGTGATCCTCAAAGAGCTGACTGGCTGAAGGATCACACGTCTTTCAGATCTTGTTTCAGGTCTTTACTGATTATTTTTTTTCTGTTTCTTATCCTTTTCAGATACTGTTTGTGTTGTAGATGTATTGTCCTCTTTCCCATTTTTTCTCACTATTCTCTGCAAAGGAAGGTGTCATGGTCTGGTTTAAGAGTTGTCCAAAAAAAATGATTGAAAAAGCAGCCAAAGTCCAAAAAACTGACACTTTGACAGACGTATTAAAGTCTTGGACTCAAAGCATAAAGAATATAGGAGAGGCTTACAAGAGAGCTGTGTAATGTAATGTGTATAGTAATGAAATAAGTATTTGTTTAATTTCTTTTAAAAAATATTGATTCTGTCGAAGTCCAACAAGCCTAACTTCATTTGCCTAATAGTTTTGGTAATCTGTCCCTGTTTATTTATAATGGGCCTCCAGAGCAACACTAATCTGCTAAAGATCCTGACACAAAATAAGTTAATATCCACCTCTGGCAATAACGTGCATGTGTGTGTGCGTGTGTGCGTGCGTGTGTGTGTGTGTGTGTGGGCGTGTCTTTCTCTGTGTGAGTTTGATCCAAGGCAAAGACACAAAGGACAAAAGTTCAGCACTCCAGTAAAGTGGCCAATTACCGTACATGTCTGGACATGTCGATGCCTATAACAAGAAAACAGATTTTACTTTGCAAATATAATAACTTGTGTTTTAGCTTACAAAGTAATGTATATTTACATTATTTTGCTTGTGCAAGGAATTGTCCTTTACTTTGGGTGAAGTGAGTTAAAGTTTGTATTAAAACCTTTGAGTTTAGCTCTTTAACATGTAATTATTTTGATTTTAGCTCTTTAACATACAATTATTTCAAGTTTTATAGCTTCACATGTTATATGTCTCAGTGAAAATATATAATTCAGATTTTTAGTAATGCTCTTTATTGGCTGTGTTCATCCGTTGAGGTCAATGTGTGAAACAGTGACATCTGGCGGTGAGAGCTGGTCTCTACAGGCAAATGTAATCTTTGCTCTTGTCGCCATCTAGTGGAGTCAAAGTGTAAAAGCAGCTAATTTCTGCAGGTGGTAAAAATATTTTGTTGTCGGTACATTTTCTGCACAAAGTAGTGACTTATTGAAAATGTAGAAATCAGTTAACATGTAATTGATTAAATGTTAAGCTCCATTTAAAGAGAACCCTTGATAAATAAACGCCTGCCTTGTTCTGTTCTCTGTCTGTTCAAAAAAAGGCACCTGTTCTGCTTTTTTCTTTTAAATAACCAGTCATTTGCTGAACTCCCTGCAGAAACTGTCTCTTTAAGAGACCTGCGCACGGTCTGTGTTTAAAATCCTGCAGTGTCAAACTGTCCAAAACGTGTCCACAGCTCTTGTGTCCCATTCGTGCCGCGTCTGAAGGGGCTTCAGGACCGGACACCGAGCTGTTCATGTGACCACAAAGGAAGCGGATCAGGAAGCTGGACCGGGATGCTGAGCTGATGCTGCTGACCTCCCCAGCTGTGCGCATCCGCCTCTCTTGCCAATGCGGCATCGAGATGTGTGCGCGCTCCGTGCGGGGCGTGGGACAGCGAAGGATGTGACTTATTTCGGGATATTTACACCCTGCACTTATAAACAGGAGCTTTAACCCCGTCCGGGAGCAGGGAGAGCTGTCTTCTCTAGGCCGGACAGAACGGAATCGTGGTAAGTTTGATGTCTTTTTACGCAGTGCTGTGTCCTTATGCAGCATTTAGATCGGTAGATTAATAAAATAAAATAAATCAAATTATGAAAAGCAAAAGAGTGAATCCGGATGTACAATGTGACTTTCAGCATGCATGTTTCAGACTATTTTAAGGTGGGAGTCCTTGACTTTTATGTTTTATGTGATGTCACTTTCCTGCTGCAGACCTTCAGACTCATCCTTTTTAAAAAATATTATATATTTTTTTAAAAAAATGTGTATGAAGCAGAACACGGACACCAGCCTCCACAGTCAGCATCGCAATGATCCGAACCGTCCCCCCACCCAAAAAAAAAACAACAAATATGTGCATTTTTATTTGTTTTATTTGCGCTGTTGTGCGTCACAATGACAGACATATATTTGATCTAATTTGGGTGGGAGTCTTAGAAATATATCCGGATGGGGAAAGGCCCGGTTTCTCAGCCTCCGAGTTTCGACTAGAGAAAGTTGATGTACGCATTTTTAACTGCAGTGGCGACCAAGACATTTGACTACACTTCCCAGGATTCCGCAGCAGTCAGACTCAGGAAGTTCAGTCATGAAAAGCGTCCAGTTTATTCCAGACTATCAAAATATTATATTTGAAGTTACATATAAAGTCCAAATTTTTATTGTTCTATCGTTTGTTTGTTTGTGCGCTTAAGTGTGTTCAAAGAATATTAATCTGACAGTTTTGTTTTCATCAGACATCATTGCTACAAAAAAAGACGTTTGGACTGAAACACAATATTGATCATCGTTTGAGCCGCTTTAAAATTGTCATGATAAAGTTTTGACTTTAAGCCTACCAAGATATTAAGATGATTTTCTGCAAAAAATAAAATAAAATAAAAAGTTAGAATTTCTCCAATTTCATCAACAGAAGCAATCCTTAAATAGAGTTACTGTGGGGCTTTAATTGTTTACCACCCAGTAATATTTAATATTGAATTATTTTCAGAAATGCTAATTACATTTACCTACAATTAGTGTTTCACTTGAAATTCTAAAAGATCCTGTTAATAATTAATCCGCAGATACCCTGGTACGCATGCGCGAACAAAGGACAGCGCCGGCGGGGACGTTTAAAAGTAGATTAAGCTCATAGTATGAAATCCATACTGATTTACAGTTTAGGTAAAATGCACATACTGCCTTACAGTTTAGGTACAATGCAGTGGCGGGCTCCCAGCCGACCTACAAGACGTGTTTGAGCCTGACCACTCTAACTTGTCGGGATTTAAGACGATACGGAAGTTACCGGGAGGGAATCCTCTTGCTCCGAGCGCCTCTGCGTTTGCGCTCCTGCGCGCGCTGTAATTCATTATTATTAGAACATGGCCTTTGAAGGAGTTGCGGTGTTGTCGGAGGCAAACAACCATGTCCCCCGCTATTGTTGTCGTCGCTGCTGTTTCTGAGAACTCGGGCTGCGGTGAAATGTGCGCACTCTTTGGAAGCAGGAGGACCGTTAACCGCGCGCAGAGGACGGACGGACACGGGTGAGTTCTGTTCGTTGAGATAAACGGGGCTAAACACCGGCGACGTGCGGCCGGCAGGTCTCCTAGCCGCCGTCAGAACAACATATTGTGTTTTTTAATGGGTCATTTTTGTACCTAATGCATCTCAGCAGAGATGCTGGTACAAATTTATTCCACTTGAGGGCTTCATTGAGGGAAATAACAGTTTTCTCGTCTTGTCACAGCCATTTTCCCGGCGCAGTATCCCTGCGCCCGGAGGGGAAAATAGTCCAATGAAAGTGTCTGTGCTGGGACTGGAAGCAGCGACGAGATGGCAACCTGTCCTGACCCGTGGTGAGTTTATTGTCCTCTGTAAAAAAAAAAAAAAAAACTTCTGACAGCACTGAGTTAATCCAAACACATTGCTGGTTTCAATATCCAGGCGGTCCACATTTGACCTATTCAACAGAGTGACTGTCTGTCTGTAAAAGTCGAGAAGATTTAAAGGTTTGATTTTTTTTCTGTGCTTGAGGACTATTTCATCCATCCCCCACAGGAGGAGAGGCTACCACACCCACCCTGCTCCTGTGAATGCACCACTTGGCTGCATTGGTCCAATTCCTTGTTGATGAATAAGCAAGATTGTTTGGTTTTACTGCTGTTGCAAACCTGTGGCGTTGCCTTTATATAAGCCACATTTACCTCCTGTCATTTGTGATACTTTAACAGGGACAGAAGTCATAATCTGCCCCTTGGAGAGACTTGAAAGGCGCCACTAACTAATGCCCCCTGTGAGGTTTAAGTGCTCATGTTTCTTCCAACCTAAAGCTCTGATCAATAATGATTGTAAGCTTGACTCAAATGTCCTCTGCAGCAGGGATCAAATGTGACACCTCCTTCCTTCCCCCTTCTTCCTGTGCAGCTAGAGTTTGTAGTTTCGTTCATGGATGGCAACCCTGTAGTCAAAAAAAAAAGTCCATTTTATTGTCATGTGCGATTATTCTGAAGCCGTTCCCTGTTATTTCCAGGTTGCCACGGGTGACGGTTCGTCATGAGTGCACTGGCCAGAGGAGCTACCGGGTCTCCCCCCTTGCATCTGTCCGTGACGTCAAACAGCTGCTCTACGAGGAGACGGGCCTCCCCGTCGGAGAGCAGCGGCTGCTTCACAATGGGAGGATGGTGAGTGGCTTTTGTCCCGCCACGAGGTTGTCAGAGCACGGATGTGATGCCACCGTCTTAGCCACGCGGACAAAAACTGTTTCCGGCGGAGTTTCGTGGTCGTGGTCATATCGTGTATTCTCCTCAGACTTCTCAGATATTTATTTAAATAAACAATGGCATCTGTCATGGTTTGTTGAGCGAGATCTGTTTTTTTTTTTCTTCCCTGGTAGATATCTCTGAGCAGTGGTCACGCCGTCCCGTTTTTTCCTCGTTGCAGCTGCGGACAACAGTTTCGTTGTTGGGAGAGTCTTCAGACTCCCCCTGAGGTTTAACTCGTTGTTCCTATTAGCAGCTTATTGAGTTGTTCCAGTGTTATCGATCCCATGACTGACTACAGCGTCTGTTTGTTTGTTGATTGATGTATGTGTGAACAGTATAATATGAAGCAAAAGCTGTTGCAAAAATTACACCGTTGACACTGAAGTGGGTTTAAAGTATTCCCGATTTAGTCTTGTTGATTCAGTCACTCTGTCGCTGCATGATTCTTTGGAGGCGGTTCATGACGGCTCGCTCAGTGAGTCTGACACAACAGCAGCTGACCCGGAGTCTCAGAGTGCCGCTTGATGGAAAGCACCAGGTGGTAGTCCCCCCCACCACCACCCCCTCCTGATTTCATATACAAAAATTAGCTTCAAACCTCTCCTACCAGCTACCAGCAGATGCGCTTCGAGGACGGTTTCCTATCATATTAACGCTTAAGCCTTAAGTAGCTTCCATACGAAGCAATTTCCCAGAACACAAACGGTGATGATTTTCCCATTGTGCTGTACAAATGGAAATGCATATTGCCCCCCCCCCATCCCCCTTAAAACGGGGAGCAGCCTGATGGAGGGAACTGTAGCAGAAGCTGAGCAGTACTAATATGTTTAAAAGTAAATTATCAGCCCGTCCGTGGAGGCTAAGCCAAACAGTAGTACAGATACTTTGGAAAGACATTGGCAGTATAAAAAGTTGTTCACAGATGCAGTAATGAAGCCGGTCTGCCTGTTAGCACATAATAGCGTTGTGTGTTGGATGTTGTTTTATCAAACGGTCACATATTGCCTGTAAATTCTCAACAGGAGGAAGAAAAAAATGCTGTTTAGGCCCCTTGAGACGGTGCACTAGTGTGGGATGTTAATCCGGTTCTGAAGCCTCTAGGTCCTTTTCTCGTAATGATTTCTCACGACAAGGGGCATGCTCAGTTTGCCGTGCAGCTCATCCGCGACCCGAGAGTGCTGAGCGCAGCAGCGCTCTGTGTCACCTTGAGCTGCCTCCACAGCGTCAGTACTACGCCACCCCAGTGCCGGCTCCGACTCACCCCTGTATTGATTTTGAAACATGCACCGGGGAAAAGATTTTCTATCATCCGCCGAGCGATAACTCGCCACGATCGATGTAGCTGGGCCCACTGATGCAAGGATGTTGGCGTTAAAGAACAACTGCACAGCGACTCATTGTTTTCATTAAAAATGGCAGCTTTGGTTTGTCATCAACACAGATAAGGAATTTACTCATTTCCCTTAAATGTAGTTTTTGCTGCTTTACGGTGCCGCTGGTTCGTGTTTCCCCACACGCGTTGGCACAGATTGCGCTCAGCAGACTTCTGTTTCGGTGGAATATTTGCATCTTGTTCGTCTGTCTTTGCATCCAGCTGGGTGACGGTGTGCAGATCGGCACCCTGGTGCCTGCCGGGAGTCCAGACGTGTCTGTCAGGCTGGAGGGAAGAGGCCTAAAAGGAGGAGGTAAAATGAAAACGTTTGCATCTCCGCGGTCCACGAGCGGCGCACCGTTTCAGTAAGGCTTACCCCGCCTATCTTGTTACAGGGAGGTTTGGACAGACGACGCCGCCGCTGGTGGAGTTTTTGAAGGATATTCTGAGAAGGTACCCCGAAGGTGGACAGATTCTGAAAGTAAGCATCTTGTTTCGATCTTTCTCCGAGTTGTAGCACAAATGTTACACAGAAGGAAAGTCTGACACATTCAGGCGGGTTTTCAGAAAGAGCTAAAGTTTCCATGAGTTCATTCTGTCTTTAAACTTTAAATAATATTCTACCTCTAAGAGGAAGTCAAAAGGCAAGTCATCTTGTATACCTAATAATATTTATTAAGTATTATATACAGTAGTGTGTAAACAAAACTGGAGTCATCCCTCATTTATTTATATTTTGCTTCCAAGCAGCCAGACTTTCCTTGTACCCTCCGCAGATTTACTCTCCTTTGAATTATAAATTATATATTAAAAATACAAAAAAGAAACTTTTAGCAGTATAAAAGGGGTGGGAAGAAGCACATACTTATTTAATCCCACTCCTTCTCCATCAGTTATCAATTTACAGTAATCTCACTTGTTTAAAATCTAAACTTCAATACAATAATATATGAGCATTTACTACATAAGACAGAGGTTATAACTATCATATCTATATCTATAAATACTTACACACACACACACACTTATATATCTGTGATTGGGATTATTAGTTAGTATGAATAGCAGTTTACTAACTAATCATTTCTTGAATGCAGCAGACTCCTCTTCATTATGTCTCGTTCTTTCTGAGTTGCTTCATGTTTGGACGTTTCTTTGTCTCCGTGCTTCAACTGTTCTGTAGTTTTACTCCTCTCTCTGAGGCGCAACGACTTTTATTTGGCTTTTCCGTGCTGTACCTGATTGTTTTTTTATTCCTTTTGTGTTCGTTAAGCCATTTAACTCTGACCTGTGAACCGTCCAGGCAAATAAAAGCTTCTATATTCAGAAGATGAACCATTGTTGGCGTCGACACACAACTTTAGCAAAACGTCACGTTTAAATTGGATCTTTTTTAGGCACTTTACCAGCAGCCTCGCACAAAGACGGACTTTGTTTTAGTTTTTATATTGGATCTTTAAAAATCCCAAAGATAACACCTTATGACTCATAAAATGGTATTTTAGCAGCGACAAGCCGTTTCCCAAAGAGCTACAGTGTGAACTGTGTCTCATCTCAGAGACGATGCGTCTCTCAGGTCGTGTGTTTTTCCAGGATTACCCCCCAGTTTTTAATGATATGACTTCCAAATGCTGTCCATTAAGGGCTGGGAGCTAAAAATCTATCTTTAGAAGCATCACCACACGGACCTGGAAAACTCTGATTCAGTTTTCAAATCTAAAGAATTGATTTAGTTAATGTTAAATAATCTTGTTAACGCCGAGAAGCTGGACCGAGAAGTGTGGAAGTGCAGAGCCCGGACGGTCTACGGCGTGCACAGGCTGGCCGAGCGAGATATACGACTGGAAGTAAATTAATAGGGGGAAAACAAAATACAAACGCTTTGCTTTAAAACCACCAAGTTGTCACACAGGGGGTGGATCCATCAAGATAATTAGAATGCGTCGCTAATTGTTTGATCGTCACATCACAGCTTTCTGTGAAACGTAATCCATTCGAGTTGTGAGGTGCAGAAAGATTCTCACCCCTTCTGTCCATCTGCATATATATATATATATATATATATATATATATATATATATATGATCAGGCACAATGGACCTAACAGAAAATGGGGGGAGGAAGATGCCAAAGTCAAACTTTGAATAACCTTCTGAAAGCTTAATAACCAAAACCACTTCCAAAGATTACAAGAAAGCCTGGCTTTTTTGTTTTTTGGAGGCAGTGTGTAAAGAAATAAGGGATGGTTTAAAACCTTTTGCTCATTACTGCAGCTTCCCCAAAAAAGCCCATGAGTGACTGGCGGCCGTTGTAGAGATTTCTCTTAGGAAAAACAAGCAGGACAACAAAGCATTTAGAGATTGTAGGTTATAAATTAGAGTTCACCACCAGGCCTGAAGTCCCAAAACTGAGCCATCCATTCTAATTACGCCCTCCTTTTACCGCAAGGCTCTTTTGCTAAAAGCCTCTGGCCGACACGACGACGTGCTTTTCCCGTCTCACTGTAAAGGACCCTCGCTTTAATGACCGCGCATCGGTCCCCCCTCTGGTCTAATTTGAAGGAGCTGATCCAAAACGCGGAGGATGCTGGAGCGACAGAAGTCAAGTTCCTGTACGATGAGACGGAGTACGGCGTGGAGTCGCTGTGGTCCCCTGACATGGCTCAGCATCAAGGTTAGCACTTATTTGTCATTTAAGAGAGAAGTACAGCAGCATGGCCGGTGACACTGCTCTGTACTTACAGTGTGTACACTCAGGCTCTCGTGTTTTTAACAACCTAATCAGTACAACTAATGTTCTTTTGTTTTAGCTGTGGTCTCTAAAAACATCTAATTTTAACACAAGAAGCATCAAAAGAATGAGTTCCTTCATTACAGATTGTAGAAAAAAATACTTATTGATTTATATACTGATATTATTTAGAATTCATGTCAGCGTTTCGATTTTCTGAGCGGGTTGGTGCTGCCGTGCAGGGTCAGCGCTGTACGTGTACAACGACGCCGTGTTCACTGTGGAGGACTGGAATGGGATCCAGGAGATTGCAAGGAGCAGGAAGCGAGACGATCCTCTGAAAGTGGGTCGATTCGGCATCGGCTTCAACTCCGTGTATCACATTACAGGTGAGAGCTGCGTGGGGTTTAAACATCCAGCTGTTCAGTTGTTTTTTTTCTCGAACAGAAAGAAAGGAGGAAAGCGTCGGGTTCCTGTGTACCTTTAGTGTGCTTAGCTCAGAGGTGTTGTGTGGTCTGATCTGTTAGTGCCTGGGGAACGGGTTTTGAAGGACTCTCAAGGACTACCGCACCAGATTTTAGCTGGATATCTGTAAATTTGACTAAGTTACAATCATTTTTGTGTTGGTTGATGTTGATTAGCTTACTTTCTGTGGTTTATGAGGTAGCAGGCGACAGTTATCTTCTGTAAACCTCCCACTGATGTAAAAAACCTGTAAAACAGCACCTTAAGGGTATTACTGACATGTTCAGTCTAATGTCATTAGATTAAGGCATCTTGTGAGGTGTTTCATTGCAAATAGTGTCAGTAGTTACCTTTTTTGGTAGCACTTTATAATAACTACACCTTATTTAGCCTTATTTAATCATTCATAAATGGTTAATTAACCTTGAAAACATCATTAATTAAGGATGATTCATACTTAACAAGCTATAAATTAACAAATTTATTAATGCTTTACCCATAAAGGCTAATTACTTTCAAACCAACATACTCAATGTTTATTCATGCTTGATAACTTATGAGTTAACATATACTACTGTGTGTATATGTATGTAATGGTCATATAAATGTACTTTCACACCATGTGTTAGACATATATTAGAGAATGTTTGAATTAACTATATACTCATCCTGCAGTTCATTAATAGTTAAGACAGCTGCTAGTAGTTAGTGAAAGCTTTTTGTTAACCCTTCTAAAGTGAAGACTATTTATGCTTTATTAGGTATTTGTTAATGTAGACAAAACACACAAGTTCCTTTTCACCTGTGGAAATCAGACCAAAGTCAACACAATCATGTTCCATTACTTTAATTTTGAAAGGAAGCAGTTTTCCAGAAGCCTTATAATCTTTAAGTAGTTGTTCTTTAAATGTAAAGGTATTGTTGGCCATAAGAAGTTTTCACCATCACTTTCTTCTTCAAAAAAACAAAAAAAGCTGCGACCGAGTCTTGCTTTCGTTACATCATCAACATTAATAATGTTGGGTAAAGCATTACTAAATAGCTTGTTAAGTATGAATTATTAATGATGTTTTCAAGGTTAATTAATCATTTATTAATGCTTAAATAAGGCTAAATAAGGTGTAGTTATTATAAAGTGCTACCCATTTTTTTAACATTGTTTGTCTTAAAGGATCTTGATCTATACATTGGTAAAAATGCTTCGTTTACATTTTCATGGATTGTTTTTTGTATTCGTTTCAGACGTTCCCAGTATATTTAGTGGAGACCAGATTGCCATGCTTGACCCTCATCAGACCCTGTTTGGGGTGAACGAGTCTGGCCAGTGTTGGAATTTGAAGACGGACATTAAGGAGATCACGGAGCTGTCCGACCAGTTCGCGCCATACCTCGGGGTGTTCGGCAGCTCGGAGAAAACCATGAGGGACGGCAGCTTTCTGGGCACTCTGTTCCGCTTCCCGCTCCGCACCAAACCCTCCCAGCTCAGCGCCAACATTTACAACAAAGAGAAAGTGCTGGAGCTCTTCGAGTCTTTCAAGGCAGACGCCGACACGGTGCTCCTCTTCCTGAAGAGCGTTCAGAAGATCTCGTTGCATGTGCGAGAGTCCGACGGCACCGAGCGCATGTCGTTTCAGGTCACGGCAGCGGAGAACAGCGACGACAAACTAGAGAGGCCGAACGCACTCAAGATACTGGGCCAGGCTGTCGACAGCTACAGCAATGGAGTTCCCAGTTCCACCATCACATGTGTCACCTACCAGGTCAGCATAGAGACTCAGGATGAAATGGCTAAAGAGACTCAGAGGATGACATGGCTGGTTTGTAACGGGGTCGGAGGGAGAGGAATGTGCTCCGAATTGGACTCTCTAGCGGACGATTTGAAGTTCATGCCCATAATTGGCATTGCCTTGCCTCTGACCATGATCAACAAAGACGACAAAGGTGCCGCATCTGGTTTCTCAGGACGAGCCTTCTGTTTCCTTCCTCTTCCGCCTGGTGAGGAGAGTGAGACGGGGTTTCCGGTTCATGTCAGCGGCTTCTTCGGCCTCACGGACAACCGCCGGAGCATCAAGTGGCGAGAGGTGGACCAGTGGAGGGATCCAGCGGCCCTGTGGAACGAGCTGCTTATAGTCACCGTCATCCCCAGAGCCTATTTTATTCTCATAATGGAGGCTATAAAACGGGTGCAAACGAAAAAGGACCAAGACTTCCCTTTGTCCCCTACAGGAACCTACAGGGCATGGCCAGACCTGAAGCAGGTCAAGTCCCGCTGGACGCCCATTCTCCAGCCACTCTTTCAGGAACTGTTGCAGCAGCAGGTCATCTACTCCCTCAGTGAGAACTGGATCGGGGTGGACCAGGCTGTATTCTCGGAGCTGGACGCGGACAATGACGTTTCAGAGACCGTGATCAATTACCTCCAAAGCTCAGGGACGCAGGTGGCGACGGTGCCGGCCGCGGTGGATTCCGTCCTGGCCGCCCACGTGGCGAAGTCCGCCGAAGTGAAGAAAGTAACTCCAGCTCTGCTGCGGCAGACGATCAGGAAGTGCAGACACAAAGGCTCCTCACGGGAAAAGCTGCTGCTGCTGGAGTTCGTCCTCAGTGACGCCAATTACAGTGATCTGATCGGGCTTGAGCTCCTGCCGCTGCAAGACGAGACTTTTACAGCATTTTCATCCTCTGTCAGTGAAAAGGATGCCATTTACATTGCATCTGAAGAGTACCCCAGGTACATTTCTCCTTATTGAAACATGGGGGTAGGCTATCAATTCTTGAAGAATGTGTTGTGAATGACTCTCAGCTACTACCACACCACATTTTAGCTCAATATCTGTAAAACTGACAGAGTTATAGGCTTTTTTGTCTTTGCTAAGGTGGCTTAGCGTTGAATCAGGTTGACTTAAAAATTTAACAGTTTATAGATGAACATCCAGTGATTACTTTCTGAGAGATTCATTAGAATCCATCTAGTGGTTCATGATATATTTTGTTAACAGACAAACAAACACACAGACAGGCATAACCATTATCGTCAGCCTTTCGGCAGCGGGTGATGTTTAGTGGTGCTTTCACTCATGATTCATCCTCATACTGTAGCTGTACCTTTTAGTGCATCTTAAGTTTCAGGAGAAAAGACTGTTTTTTTTTTTTTTGTCAAATGTTGTTTAGATCATTCTATTTTTCTGTATGGAAATCAAAACAAATGTATTTTTTTTGTTTGTTTTCTTTTCTTTTAAGGTCTCTCTATCCAGGACTTGAGCATCGCTTCATTCTGGAGACTATGAAGCCCCCAGTGATGGACAGTTTGAAGAAAGCCGCCAAAAGCAGAGGTAATCTAGTATTTCATTTACAAATAATCTATGTAACAAACTAGAAACCGTCAGTGCTGTACATGTGTACACAACCATCCTTAATCCAGCTGCAACCACGCAATTTAGCATTCACATATTTTGGTCAATAAATTTGTATTGTGGTAATATAAATTGAATTTATAATCCAGTTATCAGTATTTTAAAACAGCTTAAAGCACTGTCCAAACTGTAATACTGGTTATGACAGTATCGCATGTCTCATATAAAGACTGAAATGCCCCTGCACTGCTTTGGTGGGGCTACGGAGAGGGTTCAGCCATGTCATAGTAACAGGGGCTCATCTTACTCTGCAGCAGTGCCAGCAGGGCATTAAATCTGCTGCACTGCTGATGGACAGGTTAGGGTCAGATACAGAAAAGGGAAGGAGCCAGTACGCAGATTCGCGGATGAGTTTCGGTTCTGTCACGCAACCCATCGATCCCAGGAGATCAGAGTCGGCACTCAGCCTCAAAAACTCTGAACGAGCAGGTCATTAGAGAGGCAATAAAACAAACAGAACGCTGAGTAAAAGATGTCAGCTTGACCTGAAGAGAAAAGCACAAAGACACTAATGAAGCTAAAACACCGCCATGTTAGCTTTTCTTCTTCTGCTAACAAAAAAGGCATTGTTTACACATTTTTTTTGGAGAATTCTTTCGACAATGTGTCCATAGTTGTTGTGACTTCATCGTTAATTTTTAAATATCACCTTTACTCTGCTGTCTGCTCTGGTCTATGATGTTAGAGTACCATGTTGGAGATATTCAGATCCACAGACGTCATGTTAGCTCCCATTGTCCTCCCTACTTCCGCTCCACACTCTTAGGAACTATTTATGTCACAGAATAACACACAAGTATTCATTTATTTATTTATTTTTACTCCACGTAAGAAAGAGAAAGAGTGAAGTTAATCTCCCACATCTCAAACTTGTCATTTGAATTACAGTGCAACACTTTCTTTGGGGATGCTCAGGTAGGTATTACAAAGTCTGTCAAATACCTCCTCATTATTAACCCAAACTAATGTGTGGCTGCAGTCGAGGAACTAACAGAAAACAAGCAACAGCTCACATGGTTGGATTCTGTGGATTTCTTTTTTTCTTTAAGCAAAACACTCAAACTCAGACCCATGTATTCACATTTTGGAAATTAGTATTTTACTTGTTTTCCTGCAGCAGTTGCTTCCTGCACACTGAAATGTTGGGAATGAAATTAGGATGAATAGGATTTTGATTTGAAATTAATAATAAAAAAAATCTTGTGGTTGCAAGTTGATTTGCATGACTTAAATATTGCAAGGATCGTTGCTGTTTAATGTTTTGTATGTATAAATACTTTTATCCAAGTAGATTAATTTTTTTAAATGGTTGCATTTTCAAAGTCTTTCTCTGTAATTTATTCCAAAACTAACCAAATGATGTGATGTCTACCCTAATTTAAAGAAAATACCTAATCGATGAAAGGCAAATTGGGTCAATTTAAATAAAACTTCCATTTGTGGATGTGAAAAGACTTGCATGCATTTATAATTTACACCACTACACACTGTTGCCTGAAATGGTTGCATCCCTAATTAAGACCAACAAATCTAACTTTAAATATTTAGCACATTTTAAATAATAGGTGAGACTGATTACAATGTTCTTGTCATTTTAACAGGACGACCCTGCACTCAGCTGCAAGTGTTGAACCCCGAACGATCAGCTCGACTCGTCAAGGAGATCCTATCCACAGCTTGTCCAACAAGAGACTTCAGTGTCGAGTGGGAACCTGGAAACAGGGAGCTGAAGCATCCTACAGTTTCCTGGTTAAAGATGATTTGGAAGCATCTCTATATAAACTTTGCGGATGACCTAAATACCTTTGAAGACATGCCTTTGATCCCACTTGTGCCCCTCGAGGAAGCCACGAGCACGGTTCAACTTCTTCGTCTTAAAACCCCCTCGCCCATAATTCACGTGGACGAAGAAAAGGCGCCGGTTTCCGAAAGCCTTCTCGACGTTTTGGAAAAGCTCGGAGGAGTCGTGATCAAAAAGCTGGATCCGTGTTTGCAGCACCCTCTGCTTCGGAATTACATCCACCCGTGCTCTCCCAGTATGCTTCTGCAAATTATGAACAGACTGTCCACACAGCGATTGTCCAACACAGTTTCCTCCCTCTCGGCGAAAGAGAAAATCGTGTTCAGAAACTTCCTCGCAGGTCTGTCCGACATCACGGAAAAGGAAAAGCACACCCTGCTTGATCTCTCCATCTTCGAGAAAGTGGGGACCTGTTCTGAAAGTTCCTCAGCCTTTACGTCAGTGAGAGGTGCAAGAGCTTTACACCACAGGGCCAAGTATCCACCGGATGTGAAACTGTCTGAAAATCTTATCACTTGCCACGACGAGGAATCAATCCGCCTCATCAAGATGCTCAATGTTGAACAAGTGAAAACGACAGAATGTTTGAAGATGATTATTCAGGACATTGAGAAGGGGTTCTACTCAAAAGATGAAACAACCCAAATCATGCTTTGGGCTCTTAAACACCTGGCGTTTCTGAAGAATGAGAACCCGTCTGTGATAGGATGGCTCTCTGCCCTTAAATTCATTGAGTTGCCTTGTGGAAAGTCTGTTAAAGCCTCAGATCTTTTTGACCCAGAGCTAGAGATTTTACAGCATCTGTTTTACATGGAAGAGAAAACCAGGTTTCCCACAAACACATTCACCACATCTCCTGATATCCTCCATTCGCTTAGACAGCTGGGGCTGAGAAATGAGGTCCAGGTCACTGAAAAGGATGTGCTCAAAGTGGCCAGAAAGATAGAAGAGCTGCAAAGCGCCGAGGAGCCCGAGTGGGACTTAAGCATCAAAAAGGCAAAAACACTCCTGCAAATACTAAACAAACAGACCAAGCTGATAAAATCAGCAGATGCTCAGGCATCTTTGCTACAGCTAAAATGGGTACCTGTCTGCAAAGAAAGACCTCTAACTTACCCCAAATCCCTTGCTTGGGTTGGAGATACTCTCAGCATTTGTTCTTTGTCTGAGATGTGTGAATTGTCCCACGCGGTCCTTCTGGGATCCTCGGTAGCACTGGTTGAACACACATCTGCAGGAATGAGGAAGGCACTGAAACTCACTATAGAGCCGCAGGTGGACCAAGTGTTACAGCACTTGAAGGCTGTGAATGACTGGCACAGATCTCAAGCATTCACCACAGAGGACTGGTATCAGTTTCAGCAGATCTTGTTTGAGATTTATGGATTTATGCAGGCTCATCTTGAGGATGCGAGAGAAGCAATGAAATCACTCCCTTTTGATTGGGTGTGGACTGGAAAGACCTTCTCATCACCGGGCCAGACTGTCCTAAAACCCCTCCCCGACCTAGACCTGCAGCCTTACCTGTACTCTCTGCCCAAGACCATGAGAAAGTTTCATAAGCTCTTCAAGTTTTGCGGTTCAGTTGAAGAGGTCGTCCCAAGCCATGTGATTGACGTGATCACCACAGTTCGAGGAAGATGTGAAGGAGAAATGACCAAGGAGCAAAGCAAACACAACATTTTGCTTTTGATCAACATCCTGAGATGGTTGTACAACAACCAGATACCCGTGGACATCGACATGCACGTGCCAATTCTTTGTTACAAGGACCCAAGCAAGTTAGCCATGAAACCCATTCATGAATGCACCTACTGTGACATCAAGGTTGATGATTTAAACGACTTACTTGAAGACGCCTCAGAACCAATTATACTGGTCCATGACGACATCCCGATGAAAACTGCAGAGTGGCTGAAGGTGCCATGTTTGAGCACAAGGCTGATCAACCCAGAGAATCTCGGCTTTGAACAATCAGGCCAACAGGAACCTCTGACTGTCAGAATAAAAAATATCTTGGAGGAGTATCCATCCGTTGCGGATATTTTCAAAGAGCTCCTCCAGAATGCTGACGATGCCAGTGCCACAGAGTGCAGTTTCCTCATTGACATGAGAAAAAACATTGACATTCGAGAAAATCTCCTCGACCCTGGCATGATTGTTTGCCACGGGCCCTCGTTGTGGTCTTTCAATAACGCTGTGTTCACAGACACAGACTTCTTGAACATCACGAGGCTCGGTGGATCGGTGAAGAGATGTGAAGCAGACAAAGTTGGAAAGTTTGGCTTGGGTTTTAACTCTGTTTATCACATTACTGATATCCCCATCATTATGAGCAGGGAGTTCATGATCATGTTTGATCCGAACATCAATCACATCAGCAAACACATCAGGGACAGGTCTAATCCAGGGATCAAAATTAACTGGAGCAAGCAGCAAAAGCGGCTGAGGAAATTTCCCAATCAGTTCAAACCTTTCATTAACATTTTCAACTGCCAGCTGCCTTTATCTCAGGACTCGCCATACAAATACAATGGTACTCTGTTCAGACTCCCGTTCAGAACAGAGCAGGAGGCGTCAGTAAGTGAAATCAGTAGTCTGTACTACAATACCACAGATATCTATTCTCTGGTTGATGAGTTCAGCATATGTGGTCATCGGTTCATTCTTTTCACTCAGCATGTTGGATGCATGGTGTTGAAATACCTGAAATATGAGGAACCAAACCCAGCTGCAGCGCAGGACGTTGTCGCGATCAACAAAAGTGTGTGGTCAAGCAAAGCCTCGTATGGACCTCTGAGCATCCTTAAATCTGCAGCAAAGGTCATGAAGAAAGTGGCAAGCACCAATAAGGTACCCGTTGATGTTCCGAAATCTGGTTGCATCATACGTGTTATGGTGGAGGAGTTTCATAACGTTTTCAAGCGCATTGTTGATCTCCACTCCCCATTGTTTCGAGGTTCAGAGGAGGATCCCAACCAGTACTTTGAGATGGCAGCCAAAGGTGTGCAGACGAGGAGACTGACGGACGAAATGCCCCAGAAGGCAGTTGAAGTCACCAACTGGCTCATTTGCTCGTGCATGGATGTTAGCGAGGCACTCAAGTTTTCCCTCAGCGATAGTGGAAAAAGACTTGGACTTGTACCTTGTGGAGGGGTGGCCGTTCTTCTCTCAGAGGAAGAGAACCGCAAGTGGACTGTGAAGACAAATGCCACGCCAGTTGGAGAGGTGTTTTGCTATCTGCCTCTCAGAATCAAAACTGGCCTACCGGTTCACATCAACGGCTGCTTTGCTGTTACATCCAACCGCAAAGAGATCTGGAAGACGGACACCAAAGGACAGTGGAACTCTGTCTTCATGAGACATGTCATTGTTCAGGCCTATTTAGCAGCCCTCACAATGCTGCGCTCGATGGCTGAAAGTGGAGAACTGATTCAGTACAGCTACTATGCAGCGTGGCCAGATCCAAGCCAAGTTCATGATGACTTTATACTGATCAGCCAGGGCATCTACCAAGAAATAGCCAAAGGAGGTGACAGTGATCAGGCAAAGGTTTTCTCAGATGGCAAAACCTGGGTGTCAATCAAATACGTTAGATTCCTTGATGATGCCCTACTCTGCAGACCAGACATTGGTCCTGCTGCTTTCAAGATATTCCTAAAATACCTCAAGAAGAGTGGCTCTCAAAACCTCTGTGCTGTTGAGCTGCCTGACTGGGTGAAGGAGGGATTTGATGATGCTGGCTGTAGAGCGAAGTTGATGGAAAACACCCTAACAGAGAAGCAGTTCTTTTCCGAAGTCTTCTTTCCTCACATCCAGGAAATTGATAAAGAGCTTAGAGATCCTCTGATGCATTATGTCTTGAATGAAAAGCTAGAAGACTTTGAATCGATTCTCAGAGTTACTCCATGTATCCCATGCTCTAGCCCCAACAAGGAGCTGGTTTTACCTTCCAAACTCATTCATCCAGAGGGAAGGGTCGCTAAGCTCTACAGTACTGATGATGGGAGATTTCCTGAAGGGACCTCCAAAGACTATGTAAACCCTGTGTGTCTAGTGAAGCTAGTGCAGCTTGGCATGGTGAAAGATGATCTGTCCTGGGAGGACCTGACGGAGCGCGCTCGTTCTGTTATTGAACTAAATGAAAACGATCATACAGCCGCATGCTTTCGTAGCAGTATACTACTCAGTCTCATTGATGAGAAGCTCAAGATGAGGGATCCAGGAGCTGATGAGTACTTGGAGATGCTACATGAGATCAAGTTTCTTCCATTTCTGACAAGGCCTGCAGGATTCTCCTTACCATGGCATGGAAACAGCTTTTCCCCAACAACAATGTTCTCTCCTAGAGAGCTCTTCACAACTGAACATCAGGACACAGTGTGTTTGATGAAGCCAATCTTGAACGAGAATTCTCCATCCTTTAAAGGTTGTGGTGCAATGTCATTAGCTGTGAAAGACAGTCTTGGCCTAATAAGGAAGCCCCCAGTTGAGCTGGTCATCAATCAGCTAAAGAAACTTTCTCAGTCATTTGATGGTGTCACTCTGTATCAGGAAAACATAACAAATGCTTGTTACAAGTACCTTCACGAGGAAATGCTACAAGAAGACAATATAAAAAGTCAAATAACCAAGGAACTGGAAGCTTTTAACTCCATCTTGGTGGAGAACACTTATGTCAATCCCTCCAAAGTTGCATTCCACCTCAATTTTGATGCAGCCCCCCATCTTTACCAGCTCCCGAACAAATACAGAAACAGCTGTCGTGAGCTCTTTGAAAATGTTGGCGTGCAGCCCAGCTTTACAGTTGAGGATTTCTCTGCAGTTCTTGAAACTGTGAGACAAGAGTGCAGCCGAAAGGCACTCACGGAGGAAAACTTCCAGCTGTGTCGCAGGATCATCAGTGAAGGAATATGGAGTTTAATAAGAGATAAGAACCAAGAGTTCTGCCAAGCAAACTATGGTGGCATTCTGTTACCGGACAGCAATCTAACACTGCAGCCATCCAAGTCACTATGTTACAATGACTGTCCTTGGATCAAAGTCAGAGACTCTTCTGTGAAATACTGTCACGGGGACATTCCAAGAGAGGTTGCAGTAAAATTAGGAGCAGTCCCCAAGCGACACAAAGCATTAGAGAGATACGCCTCGAATGTCTGCTTCAATCCTCTTGGCAGTGAGTTTGGACAGAAAGAGAAACTCACAAGCAGAATTAAAAGCATTCTTAATGCCTATCCATCAGAAAAAGAAATGCTTAAAGAGCTGCTTCAAAATGCGGATGATGCCAAAGCCACAGAAATCTACTTTGTGTTTGATTCAAGGATACACCCCACAGACAGAATATTTGATGATAAGTGGATCCCAATGCAAGGCCCTGCTCTCTGTGTGTACAATAACCAGCCGTTCACAGAGGATGACATTCGAGGTATTCAGAACCTGGGAAGAGGAACGAAAGAGGCCAATCCTGGCAAAACTGGTCAATATGGCATAGGGTTCAACTCTGTCTATCACATAACTGACTGTCCGTCTTTCATCTCAAGCAATGACATTCTCTGCATCTTTGATCCACATGCTCAGTATGCACCAGGTGCCACATCTGTAAGTCCTGGAAGAATGTTCAGAGACTTGGACTCTGACTTTAGATCCCAGTTTTCAGATGTTTTAAATCTCTACTTGGGAGCCCATTTTAAGCTGGAACGCAGCACAATGTTCAGATTTCCCATCCGCTCCAAAGAGATGGCAAAGACATCAGAGATCAGTTCTGTCCCTGCGTCTGACAGAATGGTGCAAAACCTTCTGGACAAGCTTAAAACGGACGGCGCGGAGCTACTCATGTTTCTAAACCACATGGAGAAAATATCAATCTGTGAGATTGATAATGCATCTGGTGAACTGAAAGTGCTCTATTCCGTGACGGCCAGGATAACAGACGGCGACCGTCTTAAACGCAAACAGTTTCACGCCTCTGTCATTGATAGTGTGACCAAAAAGAAACAACTTGCCGCCATCCCAGTCCAACAGATAACTTACACAATGGACATAGAGGACACTGACGGAAACTTGACCTCGTGGATGATCTGCAACAGATCTGGCTTCCCTGACATTGAAAATGTCTCGAAGAGTGTGATTTCGGCTCACAAAAATGAAGACATAACTCTGTTTCCACGCGGAGGCGTAGCTGCATGTGTAAGCCACAACTACAAAAAACCCCACAGAGCCTTCTGCTTCCTGCCCCTTTCACTTGAGACCGGCTTGCCTTTTCATGTCAACGGGCATTTTGCTCTAGACTCAGCTAGAAGAAACTTATGGAGAGACGACAATGGAGTAGGGGTAAGGAGTGACTGGAATAACAATTTGATGACGTCACTTATAGCACCAGCTTGTGTGGAATTGCTGATTCAACTGAAGCGTCGATATTTCCCAGGTCCCGATCCCACCATGACTATATTACAAGGAGCATCCCTCCATGTTGTGAAAGATACGTTGCGGAAATATCTGTTCTTCTTCCCAGCCAACAGACTTGACATACAGCCAGACTGGTACTGCCTGGTTAAAGCTGTGTACAACTGTGTCCACGCTGATCTAAAGCGTTTGCTCCCTGTCGTCAGAGCAGCACAGATGGACAACTCTGACATGCACTCTGTCATTTACATTTCTTGGGTGAATACATCCGCTTCAAACAAAGGCAGGGCTTTCTTTGATAATCTGCTTCAAGATGAGCTGCAGCACTTGAAAAACACAGAGTACAACCTTACGTCAAGAAAGTCTGTGGCTGAAAATGTCTACAGGCTGAAGGCTCTGCTCCTTGACATCGGTTTCAACCTGATTCACAGCTGCGACGAGACAGCAAACCTCTACTTGTGTTTGCAGGATGCAGGGATTCCGGTCAGTTATGTCACCCCAAGTGACGTTCGCAACTTTCTTCACACTTTCTCATCACCAGACACGTCTTGTCATATTGGAAAACTCCCCTGTCGTCTCCAACAGTCTAACTTTAAGCTGGTTCATAACCTAAAGCTTCTGGTTGACTACTGCTTCAAAGAGTTAGAAGTGGATGAGATCAAAATTGAGGGCTTGCCGCTGTCGATAACAATGGACAATGTGCTGCAGATGTTTGAGTCAAAGAGACCAAAGTTCCTGACAACACACCATGAACTGATATCATCAAGGAAAGAAATGTTTATGAACACATTGTACATGAAGTACAACAAAATCCTGTTGAAGGCTGGAGTTGCAAAGAACTTTGACATCAGCAGCTTTGGTGACCTTCTCGGGTCTGTTCTATCGAGAGAATATCGAACAAAGATCCCAGTAAAGTGGAAGGATACCTTCCCGAGTGAATCTTGGCTAAAGAATGTGTGGAACTTCATCAGTGAGAATTTAGCCATTAAAGAGGATCAGGTAGACAGGAAACTGAGCTTTGACACAGTGCTTGACATTCTAAAAGACTGGGCTTTGCTACCTGGAGTCAAATTCATGGCAAGAGAGAAACTTGTCATCCCAGACCATGATGTGCTTCTACCTCTCAGCTTGATGCACGTTGCCATATTTCCACAAGGCCAAAATGACAAAGTCTTCCACACTCTAATGAAAGCAGGGTGCATCCAGCTTGCAGTAAACAAGGTCAGTGCTAAAGAAAACCAAATCATGCCTTTTCTGGCACAACACACAGCAAACATTGAAAACCCATCCAGCATTCTAAAAGCTATGGAGTACATGATTCAGACATCTGGATTCAAAACAGCAAACCTGACTGACAAGGACTTTGAGGCTCTTCTGTTGTATTTTAACTGTAACCTGCCTAACCTCTCACAAGAAAATGCACAGAGCCTAAAACTGCTCCCGTGCTACAAGTCAGTCAGTGGGAGATACATCAGCATCGCAAACTATGGAGCAAACTACGTCCTTGCGAAAAATATCCCAACTGCAGACATAGACAAATGGGCTCAAACACCCTCCTGTGCATTTCTTGCTGACAACCCACAGCTGAAAGAACTGTACATCTTCCTCAGCTGTGTGTCAGTCAATGACCTTGAAATTTACCTCCATCACCTCTTGCCCAAATTTGACAGTCTTTCCTATGATGCCAAGGTTGAGCACATAGTCTATTTGAAGGAAAGGCTTATGTCAATGGAAGAACCCTGCAAAATGAAGGATCAGCTCTACGAGAAATTAGAGGGGCTGTCGTTCATCCACGACTGCTCAAACAGACTCAGGCCAGCCAAGTTTTTCTATGACGAGACCGTGAAGGTGTTTGAAGTCATGTTACCAGCAAAGTCATTCATACCAAATGACTTTTTTAAGAAAGTAGAGCAAGTGTCAAAACCCAAGAATGGGACGCTGTTGCTGACCTTGTGGATAACATTTCTGAGAAATATTGGTCTCAAGCACGAGGTTTCACAGCAGCAGGTTCTTCAGTTTGCAAAAGAGGTCAGCATCAAAGCCCAAACAGAGAGTTGGACCAAAGAAAAAGCGCAGACCACTGTTGATGTCCTTTTGAACCATATTTTCAAGGAGAGGACAGATCTGTTCCAAGGGACGTTTCTCAAAGAGCTCTCAATGATACCCTTTCTTTGCCCTGAAAGAGCTCCAAAAGAACTTATCAAGCTTCACACTCAGTACCAGGAGATGAGTGCCACGCTTCCTCTTATTCGTTTCAGTGGGTCCCAGGTAAACCCAAAGTTCAAACAAACGGATATTATACACTTGCTTTGGACCTCCTGTCCAATCCTACCTGAGAAAGCAACACCTTCAAGCATAAAGGACCAGGAGAACAGCACTCTCACTGAACAGGAACAACTTGACCAAGTGCTGAACATGTTAGGGGTCAACTTGGACCCACCGCCAGAGAAAGTCATAAGCAACTGCAGGAACATCTGCAACATATCCAACCCGGATGACGAAATGGTAAAAACAAGGAACAAAGTTCTGAGATCCACGTACGAATTTCTCAGCGCAGACAAACGAGATTTCCGTCACCTGCTCCATGGGGTGGCTTTCGTCATGGTTGAAGATGGCTGGAAATTGCTGAAACCCGAGGAAGTGGTCATCAATTTAGACAACGAATCTGACTTCAAGCCCTACTTGTACAAGTTGCCCCTAGAACTTGGCACCTTTCATCAACTTTTCAAACTCCTTGGCACAGAAGACGTTGTGTCGACCAAACAATACGTTGAAGTGCTGTGGAGAATTTACAGGAGTTCAGAAGGAAAGCAGCTTGACCCAAATGAAATGAGAACCGTGAAAAGGGTTGTCTCAGGGTTGTTCAAGTCTCTTCACAATGACCCAGTGGAAATCCGCAAAGATCTCGAAAGTCTCAGAGATTTGATCTTTTACATGCCGAGTCATGATGGGAGGCTAGCGAAATCCAATACTTTAGTATTTGATGATGCCCCACACTACAAAAGCAGAATTCAGGGTAACGTTGGCGTTCAGATGCTTGTTGACATGAGCCAGTGTTATCTGGGCAAAGACCATGCTTTCCACACAAAACTGATCATGCTACTGCCACAGAAACTAAGACCCAGACTGTTGAGTAGCATCCTCGAGGAGCAGCTTGATGAGGATTCCCCAAAAATGTGTCAGTTTGGAGCTCTCTGTTCTCTACAAGGCCGCCTTCAACTGCTGCTGTCCTCAGAGCAGTTCATCACGGGTTTGATCAGAATAATGAAACATGAAAACGATAATGCGTATCTGGTGAATGAAGAAAAAGCCATTCGTTTGTGCAAAGCACTCTGTGAGGGTCTCAAAGTGTCCTGCTTTGAGAAACTCCAAACAACCTTAAGAGTGAAAGGGTCCAGTCCCATCCCACACAGTCGCAGTGAAACGCTGGCTTTTCTGAAGCGATACGGGACGGCTGTGATCCACCTCTACATCCAGCATTCAGACAGCAAAGATATCAACTTTCTTCTGGCACTGGCTATGACGCTGAAGTCTGCGACGGACAACTTGATTTCAGACACATCCTATCTGATTGCCATGTTGGGCTGCAATGACATCTACAGAATCACAGAGAAACTGGACAACCTTGGCGTCAAGTATGACTCAACGGAGCCTTCGAAACTTGAGCTACCCCTTCCTGGAACCCCTATACCAGCTGAGATACACCACACACTGCTCATGGATCCAATGAACGTGTTCTATCCAGGGGAATATGTGGGCTACCTTGTAGACTCAGAAGGAGGAGACATATATGGGTCCTATCAGCCCACTTATACATATGCCATCATTGTTCAAGAAGTAGAAAGAGAAGAGGAGGAAAACACAAGTTTCCTGGGAAAATGCTTCCAGATTGACATTGGTTACAGTGAATACAAAATAGTAAGTTCCCTGGACTTGTACAAATTTTCCAGGCAAGAAGAAAGCACCCACATCCAAGACAATATTGCCCCATCAACTCCTACAAGCCCAGAGGGTCGATCCTCTGGCCTACGAATGATCCCTCCTCTCTTTTTGGGGAAAGAGAACCTCCGGCCTCCTCCTCCGAGGCAGTCCCCCAAAAAGATCAAGCTTCACGCATTGCCTGAAATTCTGAAAGAAGTGACCTTAGTCGTGGAACAAGCTTGGAAGCTTCCTGAGACGGAGAGAAAAAAGATCATCCGGCGACTGTATCTCAAGTGGCATCCAGACAAAAATGCAGAGAATCTGGACATCGCCACAGAGGTGTTCAAGCACTTGCAGAATGAGATCAATAGGATGGAGAAACAGACGTTGGCTGATCAGCAAAATACCGACAGGGCTTCCAGGAGATCCTTCTCCACATCGTCAACCCGTTTCCAGTCAGAGAAGTTCTCTTTTCAAAGGTTTTATTCATCGTGGAACCAAGAAGCAACTAGTCATAAGTCGGAAAGGCAACAGTTCAGGGAACATTACACAAGCTATGCAGGCTCATCACATTCTCATCGCTTCTTTGTACCCCCGACCTTTAAGACCGTCGGAAACCCTGTCGAGGCGCGCAGATGGCTGAGGCAAGCCAGAGCCAACTACTCCGCCGCTCGCAACGACCTCCATAAAAATGCCAATGAGTGGGTCTGTTTCAAGTGCTACCTGGCCACAAAGCTTGCGCTGATAGCAGCTGACTACGCAGTGAGGGGAAAGTCCGACAAGGACGTAAAACCCACCGCTCTCGCTCAGAAGGTGGAGGAGTACGGCTCCCAGTTAAAAGGCCTCGTCAGCGACGTGCAGATCCTGGAGGGATACGGCGTGGACAGCCTGAGAACCCGCTACCCCGATCTCCTGCCGTTTCCGCAGATCCCCAATGACAGATACACATCCGAGGTGGCAATGAGAGTGATGGAGTGTACCGCTCGGATCATCATAAAGCTTGAAACATTTGTGCAGCAAAAAATATGATACTACAGCTAAACAGGCGTGTATATATATATATATATAAAACCTCAGTGGAATCAAGAACTCCTGCGGCTGTGTGCAGTACAGATCACAAAGAACACGCTGGCAGCTTGTGGTACATATGCAGTTTTCCCTCTGTGATAGTGGGGCAGTGGCCCATGCACAGTAAATAAATGTATGGCTCCCATAACCTGCTAGGCTGCATAGCTGCATATGCTGTACATACAGATGACTCAGCAATACGTTTTGTTTACCAAAGTCCCCATACTGATTATATTTACTCTGAGTTAGATTTAAGAATATGCTGCTTTTTTTACTTTATCTTTTATATTTAAAAAAAAAAAGAATCTATTTTCTTGCTACAGAAAACCAGTCAAGTGTCCCTAAAAGATGTGCTTAGTATAAAATGTAGTCACCCCATTAAATTACCCCCACGTGTGTCCTGTTCTCAAAACGCTCAGTACGTCAAGACAATACAATCATGTTTGTAAATTTTCTTTTTTTGTACTTTTTCCGGTTGTTTTCATGTCTTTTCTGTAAAAGTTGTACATTTCCTGTAACATAGCCAGTCACTACTTTATGGACAGAGCACTTTTGCATTTGCACTCATGTAGCGCTAGTCTTCCCAGCAACTAGGAAGAATCCAACTGTGAATAGAGACACTTTTTATTAATTTAAACGTTTTTTTGGGGGTGGTGTGGGAAGGATGTTTTACATCATTGACTGTTCATGTAAACCACACGCACCTTTGCTGCCAAGTGTCTTGGCCTTGGTAGCCTAAGCTGTGGAAACCCATTTTACAGCTGTTGTTCAAAATTTTCAACTCCTTGTTCATCGGGATATTGTGTCAAAGAGCCGCGTCATGTCAATGTTATAATGTGGGCACAATCACAACCTGTAATGTTTGCCAGCTTGAAACCATGTTCCATCCGTTTGTCGCGATGTGATCTTTTCTGGTTTAAGGAACATTTGACAGCATCAGACTGTAAGTTTCATTTAGAGGACTACACGCACAATGACCACATAATGTACATGTCATTTACAAAGGAATATAATTTAAAATGTGGTTCTTGGCATTTCTTGTCTTACTGTCTCAAGCTTGAGGTAACAGAGGGGTTTTATCTTGAACCTCGAGCATTTGAGCACAGCAAGACCTAATAAATCTCCCTTGAAGAAACACAGCCAGTTTGTATCTTTGGACTGATAACATTAGACATTATTTAAAAATACCTTGTATAGGATTTCCTTGAAGGAATGCACATGGTTTTATCACACAATGACTCTCAGCTACTACCACGTCACATTTTAGCTCAATATCTGTAGAATTGACAGCATTATAGCCATTTATGTGTTTGCTAAAGTCAATCAGATGTGGCGGCTGTATTGAATTTGGTTGACGCCAAACGTCAACCCGTTGTCCGTGTATATCCAGTGATTACTTTCTGAGAGATTTAATAAAACCTGTCCTGTGGTACATCAGATATTGGGTTAATGCAACAGGCACAGGCAAAAACACGATCGCCTTTTTGCTTTCAGCGGCGGGTGAGAAGTCCAGTTGAGGTCATGACCGGGCAAGCTAACCATGTAGTGTGCTGCTAATCCACTCTGAAGAACAAAATCCCAACTTTTAGGTAATAATCGTGCTGCCTGTGTGGGGTCCTGTCAGTTCAGCAGCAGCTCGGGACAGATTGTGTTCAGACTACCAAACGTATGCAGATAAAAGGGGGTCCAGACAATCCCTGAAGGTGGTTTTAATGAAAACGTCTTCAGTGTGTATTTAGTCCAATCTGACTGCAATCTGGGTCAATAAGAACCAGACTTTTCTGGCACCATGTGACCCAGCCAGCAAGGGGACCTACTGCAGCTTTTAGCATGTCAGCCTGGTCCTTAAATGTTAACAAATGTTACCGTCTGAATTTTTTTTTTTAAATCAGTTTTGTGCAGCTGCAGAGCTTCTCCACTAGAGTGCGTCAGTGATCATAGTCATCAGTGATGACGAACATCAAAATGTCTCTTTATGCATCTTATGTGCAGCAGAAAGTATGAATCAGTGGATCCTAAAGCTGCATAGTTTAGGAAAGAGGTGAACAGTGCTTTAGTGCACTTTCAGATGAAACCACAAGATGACTTCAGAAAATGTACTTTTATGCACGATGGGTCGTTAGAATAACAAAGTTTATTCAACATACAAAATCAACACACATCACAATCCCATCAGTTATGACAGACCTGAGGTGAGAACTGCATACCAGCTGGTAATTTCACAACGTAATGTCTGCGCTGAAAGCAGCTGTGAAACGTACACAAATGCCACTCACGAAAAACCGTCGTTACAAAATATTGTCTCTTTTTTGACATGTCGGACGGAGAACCTCGCTCGTACGACGGAGACAAATGTTCATTTACCCATCCTGCATTTTCTGATTAAAGACAGACAACACATTCAAGGTAAATCTGACCAAAAAAGGACAAAAGCAGCTGGAATCCATGTTGAATTGTCCTTATAGTTTTACTTCCAAGTACCCTTTATTAAATTTAAAACTTATATTATCTTCTTTGAATGCTCTTGTGGTCAAAGGGTCAAAGGTTATTGTTTGTTATCACACTGGCTGCATATGAAGTTGTTGGAAAAACAGATCAGCTTACTTGCAAAAGAACAAAAAATAATAGTCTCGAGGCTGCGTAACTACTTGCTCGTGAAAAAAATCTAAAAAAACAAGCAAAATCCACCACAGGCCACACATACACCGACGTATAAACTGGTAGGAATACATGATACAAAATTAATGATATCACCGAGATCTGATATTTTAACCTCAAACTTGTTCAGCAATCAGAGCAAAGCAAACCTGAACTTGTTCCAGAAGCTAGCGTCTCACCGGGCTGCTGATTGGCGAGAAATTGCGAACACTACTCGCAACGGCGTTTCCAAAATGCCTTGACATTTTGAATGTGATTTTTGCAAAAATGTGCGCACCAAATTTTCCATCCTAAAACAAGTCGCAGAATTTCATTTCCGGTGGTTAAAAGGTGCGAGAAATGCGAGCCAGCTCTGCGAGGGGCTGGCCAGCTGGGAAACTAAACTGAGACTGAGACAACGAGGCCCCGTTCACACCTGCCGCTGTACATCCATCTTGGTGGTGATTCTGATTGAGAGCGTTCACACCAGGCGGTAAGATGCGAACCTCATTTGATATAAAGACCAGGATGCACAGCGTGCCGCTAAACCAGTGTGACAGCAGGTTTTTAGCGAAAACGTCTTCAGTGTGAATTTAGGCTGCTCACACCTGTATTTAGTCCCTTCTGATAGCGGATAATAAGAACCGGACTTTACAGGCACCATGTGACCCAGCCAGCGAGGATGTCAGCCTGGTCTTCATCCAGCTGCAGGTCTTCGACGGTGGCTTGTTAATTGCTCAGTGATTTTGGAGCCCAAAATTTCACCAGGAGTTTGTGCAATATTTATAATCATGCAAACATGTCCAATCAGTGGGTTTCCGAGAGAAACTTTGCATATTTTTCCCTCACAATTTTGCCTCCAACTCCTTCAGCTGCCAACAGTAACAGCCCGGTGAGACGCTGAATTAATGCTCCGTTAGAGTCCGTCTCGGCGAAGGTCTCCGAATTTTGCCTACAACAAAAACAAAGTGTAGCCACATTTTCCTGCTTTTATCCCCCATCCTCACCATTTAAATAAAAAAAACATGCTAAACACCAAATCAGACAAAAAAAAACACAACATACCAAGGGCTTGGAGTCTTGGAGAAGGATTTGCATAAACCAAAAATAAATATTTCTAACCATTTTTTTCTTCCCGTTCAAATGGGGTTTTTTAGGGCGGGTGCTTGTTTTGTTTTTCAGTTTACCAAGTCCTTGATATGCATTCCCTTCATTTATTGCACCACAAGATAATATTGCATAGGATGTAAGCTGTTGCCAGCTCCTCATTGCCCAGCCATGTTACTGCATGTGTTAAAAAAAAACATAAATTTACAGCTTAGAGCCAAATCGATTCAGATGACTAGCTGGATGTACACAAACGCAACTGTAAAATGTTGTGTTTCAGGGCATCTGTGACATATATGCCAGCAGGCGGTTGTGCTGCTGGGATCACTGCAGATCTACTGTGGTATAAAGATGTCAGAAGAAGACAAACCGGGGCTCCGTACGGACAGTTGTGCTTGCTGCCTCCCAGAAGCTGCGTCCTGCGGCGGAGGGGGGAGGGCCTTGTCGGCGTCTAGCAGTCGTGATTGTCGCTGCACGTGGAAGTTCTCGCCGCCTTGGAGAGGAAGAGCTTCCCGCTGGGACAGACGCAGACCTCGTAGAGACCCTGGGTGCTTCCAGAGACCCCCTCCTTGCTCAGGGGCAGGCTCGGCATGCGCACGGTCTCGGCGTCCAGCACCAGCTGCACAACGAGGAGCGCAGGCGGAAACGTTACTTCTTAAGGCTTCATGTTTTCAGAGTTATTTCAGAATGCCCTTATCGAACTGTTAGTATTTTCTGTATTTCTACTAATAATCGAACTAAAAGTCCAGTAAGTTTCCATGTTGTAAGGCAACAAAAGAGGAAAATGACCAAAGGGGGTGAGGATGGGGGGAGGGTACTTTTGCAACCTACTGTATAAAGATGTTATCATGAACAGAATGTGGGATTAAACAGGTTACTTCCTAATTTGCCTCACTTCAGGCTACAGATGAAACTTGAACGCCTATTTTAAGGCTGAATAAAAACAAAACCAAGTTTTGAAAACCAAAAAAATGCTGCTGCTGCGTGGAGTATCTAACATACTTTGGACGTAAATGTACCACAAATGGAAAACTCCCGGGTGTGACCACGGGGAGGCGACAGAGGTGCAACGCAGCACGTTTTGGTTTTTTGTTTTTTTCTGGGAACAGACCCGGAGAAGCGCTAAGTGGTGTTCTTACCAGCCCCTCGCTTGACTGCAGGATCACGTCCATGTTGGAAACGGCCTCGATGTTTCCGGCCAGAGCTTTCAGGTGAACCCCTTTGGGTGCGTCCAGACTCATGGAGCGAGTGGGGCACTCCATCCTGCAATGAGACGCGTCTCCTCTTTAGAAGCCGACTCACAGAAATGTGACGAGCGGCAGGATGTGTTGGACATGATTTAGTTAAGGTGTGAAGTTTTCCACTTCGTCTTAAGGCTAATGTGTGAGTGCGTTTTACTGGAAGGAGTGTTCGGAGTTTCCCCCTCGTAATTGCTTGCACATGACTTGTAAAAAACAAAAAAAACAGCGATACATGAAGTGCTCACTTCAGGTCTTTGAGAAGTTCTGATTTCAGCAGAGGGACCTCCACTGAGTGCTGGAACAGAGCTCCTTCAGGACCTGGTGGACAAACAGACACACTTTGAATCCACATGCTGGGGGGGAAAAAAGACGTGTTTTACTCAATTGAGACGACGGACGAGAAAAAGAGTGACTCAACAGTTTTATCTGTCATACTGTAAGATAAAACTCTACGACTGATGAACGTTTGGAGTCAGCCTCATTCAAGATGGCAGCCACAGCTAGCTAACTGACCATAGCTGGCACATAAAAGGCCACGACTCGGGCAGCTTCACAGATTTTGGGCTAAGATTTGGTGTGGTAGTAGCTGAGAGCCATCCTCATCACGCACTTTGAGATCTTACACAGATCTTGCATGAGATGGAGCACAACGTCGTCTACAAGATGATCTCAGTTTAAAACTCTGGCATGAAAGGCGGCGGGCGATATGGATTCCTTCTGTCCAAAGTGTCCTTTAGACAGAAGAAACATAAGAAAAAAAGCTGAAGGAATGTCAGAGTGCTCTGAGAGTAAAAAAACAAAAATGTTAGAGGGTGTAGAGGGTGGTGCAAACACTTCACCAAAGCTCTGAAGCAAATAAAACACATCTGGAAGGAAATGGTAAAAAGCCTGGGACTCACCACGGGTCTAAAAATGAAGCTACTGGAACATCATGTTCCCCCCTCCACGGTTCAGCGAGCTTTATTGTGCCGCGGCCCCCGTGAGGCTGCCGTTCCAGAGTCAGCACTTCCGGACCGAACGCCCGCAGCCGACTTAATGGACAGGCCGGAGCCTGAGGCGACGAGGGAAAACCGGTTCAGGGTTCTGTCAACGGGAACACGGACACAAGTCGGACGCAGCTAGTTGTTCTGACCCAAAACGCTGTCCTCAAAGTTAGCCGGCGACTGAATTAAGCAGAATATTTGTTGTGCACCTTAATGTTACAGTAAATTTAAAAAACAGCTTTTCTTCCAGAGTTTTAGGCTGAGATCATCTCGTGTTGAAAATAACGTGACGCAAAACCTCGGAGCACGAGCCAAGGACGACTCCCAGCTGCTACCACGGGACATCATAGCTCGATATTTGTGTAAAGCTGGCTGAGCTAAGGCAGCCATCTTGAATCGGCTTGACTCCGGGAGCTGATGAGCTGTGAGCGTTCATCCAGAGATCACTTTTCTTGAGAGCTCCATCAGAATGTGCCCCGCGGCTCAGGAGATATTTTACTAACAGACAGACAGAGTGAGCTCCAGTGCAAGGGTTAACGGCGAAGACGACGTGATCAGTGGTGCTCACGGCACGAGGCGGGGATTACTCTCGGCTATTGCCATCCCAAACTTTGGCTGAAAACCTGTAAAAGGCTGCCATCTTGGATTAGGTTGTCGTAAAAAAAAAAAAAAAAAGATTCAGATGTACATGCTGCGATTAGAATCCATTCTGTGGATATTTTGCTAACGGACAGGCATAAACACACCACTCTTTGCCTCTTGGTGGCGGGCGATAACAACTGCTTTAAAGCGAGCTTCAGGTAAGAGGAAAATGACCAGTTTAGTTGCCCGTTTTTACCAGAACGATTCAAACAAACGGCGTGCGCTTGTTTGTCTTTGCCCTTGGCTTTCAGACCGCTGCTCAGGTGTGTGCCTCCAGAAGCCAGCGGCTCCCGTCGCTTTTCACGTCCAAGAGCCCGCGGCCAACAGGTGCGCGTTACGTATGAGGAGTACCTGTGACTCTGAGTTTGTCCGGCCCGATCACAGCCTGCTCGCCATCTGCACTGAACAGCATGCGGTCGTTGTGGGAGTTAATGAGCAGGTTCAGAGTGTGTCCCTGAGCCTCTCTTGGACCTGCAACAGCAGCAGAAACACCTGAATGAGACGTGTTCCCGAAAAATCTATTATCCTCCTCGATTCGATTCGTTCTCATTGTAAAGCCCACGTGTCAAACTCAAGGCCCGCGGGCCTGATCTGGCCCTTGTTAGCATCTTATGTGGCCCTTCCCAAGATAACATTTATATTTTATTGGATCTGGCCCCTCCATTGTGTGACACATCGAGTCTCCTTCGCTTCTCGTGGCAGCTACTCTGAAGCCAAGACAATGAAGTTTGAATTTTTTCAGTAACCTTTATTTTTGCTTTTAATATACGTCCTCTTTTTCTGTATTTTCTTCTTCTTTTAAAGTTAAATGTTTGTAGCTGAATGATCGCATTTTTGTGGGGGTTTTCCTTTTAGCTGTTGTAATGGGTCATGATCAAATTTGTTAGTAAAAAAACTTATTTATAAGCTGGTCATAGAGAATAAAGGCATAAGAAACAAATGCTAATGTTGTCTTTTTGAGTTTGATCCATTTTTCATCGTTCATGCATGTTTGTACTAAACTCTAAATAATTTGTCTCTAGGAAAACCTAATTGGTTTTTCTATGTGAATCATTTGACATATTAAAAACCAAGGTTGAGTTATGTATTTTTTCTAATAAATATTGATAAAGATTGGTTTCTCTGCTCCAACACACCTGATTTGAATCAGTGTGACATTAACAGGCTTCTGCAGAACATGCAGAGGTAATTTAACCACTGAATCAGGTGTGTTGGAGCAGAGAAACAAGGACAACATGCAGGATGGTGGCCCTCGAGGACCAGGATTGGACACCCCTGGTCTAGAGGCTTAATATTATTTATGCAGCATTCTTTCACAACTGAGGGACAATTTCTGGAAAAAGTTGTTTTGTAAGCCTAAAAAAAAAAACGATTAAAAAACAGGCCTTTGTTTGGCTAGCCATTAGCCATTAGCCTGGACGAAGACTTCTGTCCTTTCCCTCCACACTCCTACTCTACGGCTAATATCACAGCTGGTATGGCACTAACTATTTGACAGATCATCACTTCAAAACTGACCAAACAAGCCCTTTAAGTTGTATTTGGGTATGAAAACGCACAGATTTAAAGTGTTTGCAGCACACGGGGAACAAGTAGCCCCACGTCTGCCTCCGCCGCCCCTTTGAGACGCAGATCTACCGCTGAGCTGTTTAACCCACGACCGTGAACCAACACACAGTCTTCCCTAAACAAGTGTTTCAGTTTTATGCACCGAGGGGCCCGGAGATTTCAGGCCACGCTCTTTTTTTTCTTTTTTACGGCTTAATGATCAAGGACGAGTAATGGCAGTGTGGAGCACAGTAATTAGCCGGGTCATTTGGTGGCCTTTTATTCATGACAAAATATCCCAGCGTGGCCATTGGAAGGGCCATAAAAGATGTCCAAATATGGACCCTCCACAGGGCCTCGAGCCCCGTGTGCGGGACGGAACGATCCAGAAGCTACGGCGGAGACCCGAGCGCTGCGTTTAATGGCTTTTAAATGGAAATCTAAGAGATTATGAATTGACAGATGGCTTCCGAGTCCGTTAATGTTGGATGAGAAGCCCCTGCAGGACAGGTCCGCCAATGTCTTTACTATCACCCTCATGCATCACATGGATGTGAGGTGTGTGTGTGTGTGTGTGGACACGTCTCCTCACCCACAGAGAGCCTCCCCGTGACGTTGCCGTTCTCATCGCGGGCGTTGAGGGAAACGTTTTCTGATGAGCGCGCAACGAGTGACGAGTCCTGGAGGCAGAAAAACAAACAAACAAACAAACAACAACCAAAAGAACAAGATTGTCATGAATCCTGTTTGAATGGTGCAACAAGAGAAAGAAAAAAATACAAAAAGGAAAAATTAATTTGAGCCAAACGTAACTACGGTTTGAAAGTTAAAGGGATATTCCAGGTCATTTTAAAGTGGGGTTCTGTGGAAAAAATATGAACAATTATGATATTACCTGTTGTAGATGAACCTCTGACATTTTTAAGACAACAGGAATCCACTTTAGTCTCGGCTCTGTTCAGACTAGCCATTAGCTCATCAGTCCTGTCAGACTTAAACTGTGTTTCTCCAAACTTTGGTCATTCAAAGAGCTATCTACATCAGGTAAGATATTAACCGTTTCACTTCCACATGGTCAGAATATCTTTTTGATTTAGCACAAACCACATGAGACGTTTTTACGGGTTTCTGGAGGATGACTCTTCATTATTTTATTGATCGTGCGCCGTCATGGGGTAGATATCTGTGATGTTTTTTTTAAAGTACTGACTCAGGTTGGTTTATACCAAAGTCTGTCATCTGTAGTTTGATTTGTTCACGTGAACCTATTAGAACACCACTTTTTTCTTTTTTAAATTGCCTACCGCCATTAAAAGTGAGCCATCTGTGCGTGTCTGTTAGCAAAATATCTCGTGAACCACTGGACTGATTTTAACGAAACGGTCAGAAAGCAATCACTGGATGCACGTCTACTGCTCATTAACCTCTGGAGTCAACCTGATTCAAGATGGCCACCGTAACTAATCAGCCATAGCCAACACAAACACAAACGTGGCTATAAATCAGTCGGTTTCCCAGATAATGACCTACAATTTGGTGTGGTAGTAGCTGAGAGTCATGCCCAGCACGTACTAACAGATCAGGCTTCATCCTTGTTTTGTCCTTTTTCTACATTTTTTTGTCCATCTATGTTTAAAACAAAAAAACGTGTCTTTATTGGGCATGCTTCCATTTTTACAGTATTTTTATAATACGCTGAAATAAGCCAGCCCCATCAATAAACCATGTATATTTCTGTTCATAAAGTTACTGACTTTCCAAACTGAATGGTTTTCCACTAAACACCGAGTCTCATTAAACAAACAAACAAAAAAAAAAACATGATTTATTACAGAACGAGTCCGTTGGTAAACGAGGACTACACTGGGTCTTTAATGAGGCCCGTGAAGTTAAAAAAAATAAAAAAATAAAAAACGCTTTAAAAAATTGCTGCTATGAGCAAAGAGAAGCCATAACATGTAAACAACTGCTGCAAAGTGTTCCCATCTGCTGCGAGCAGGCAGCCCATAAACCGCTCCCCGCCACAAATATCCCCGAGGTTAATGGCAAGCCGAGCGCCTCGCCAGCGTGCGCAGTGCAGGACTGCCGAGCGCCCCGTTTCTCCTGACGTGTCCCTCCGACAGAAAGAGACAGAGTGAGTGCAGTCGGAGATATGCGGCCCTGACTGCAGCCACAGAGAGTCCGACTGTCCGGATTAAAGCTTAGGTGACGCCGAGGGAGGTGAGACAGCAGTCTGACGGTCAACTGGAGGACAGGAGGGGACGACGGGGAGAATAAGGAGCGGGGTGACATGTGGGGTGGGGGGACCTTGGTGCTTTTCCATGAGCTTACTTCTCTGGAGTGAATCTCCTGAGCGTAGACAGGGAAAAGGAACTCTGACTCGCCCTCGTCCAGCTTGACCCCTTCAGAGTGAACCTGTAGGAGTCCCATCCCTTCCTGCAACAAGGAGGGGAGGGGGGGATATGGATATAAAGAGTTACAGCAGAATCATTTCAGTGGAACTTAAACAAGCAAGATTTCCAGAGAGCATGTGTGTGTGTGTGTGTGTTTGTTGCGTCACTGTTTTAACATCAATCCAGAGCTACCATCTGGACTTGACACAGAAAGCTGACGAGACGTACTGAACAAGAAAAAAAAAAAGAGAGACAGCCACTGCTCTGTTAAGACAGCCGAGGACCCTCTAATAAGAGCTAACCCTGAAGCTCCCAGCTCCCACTGATCACAGGGCGGTTCCTCTGTTCCTGGTTTGCTGTATTCTTGCTGCCTAGTCAGCTGTTTATTAGCGAGAATGCTGAGTTAGCATTCACTAATGTTTACCTGTTTATAGTTACTTCTAGCTGTTCTTTTTGGACTCAAACGACTTCAAACTACATATTTTGTGCTATTTGAACCGTTCGTAATACGTATGAAAATGTTCAGCTGGGTTGGTGGTAGCTATGATTTTGATTGTTTGTGACTTTTTTATTTTTCTAAATATTTGACTTTTGTTGGAATAAAATTCCTCACAGAAATATATTGAGATCTCAGTATTTAAAAAACCAGTTCTGTCTTTAAAATCTGCTTCAGTGTACTTCCTCTGCCTTTGTATTCTCATGCTACATTTAGCTTTTAGCTACTCTTCTGCTACATTTAGCTACCATCCGCAACTTTGGTTTTAGCTATGGTTTGGCTACTGTCCTACTGCTTTTAGTTCACGCTTTGCTAATTTTTAGCTACCATTCTGCTACATTTATCTTTCAGCTACCATTTTTGCTCTTTTACCTTTTAGCTACAGTTTTGCTACTTTTAGCTGCCATTCTTTAGCATTTAGCTCCAGCTTTAGCTACAATTTTCCAAATCTGAGCTTTTAGCTCTGGTTTTGTTAAATACGGGTTTTAGTTATGTTTTGCTCATTTTAAGTTTTAAACATTGTTTTGCAAAAAAAAAAATTTCTACTTGTTTAAGCAAAAACGAATTATTAACGCCTCATGTTCAGCTGAAGTTCGGCTCGTCTGCCTGCACTTGGGGTCCAAAACTGCAACAAACTGCTTGTGAAAGGCAGTACTGGAAATGCTACAGCTAACCGCTGCTGGTGCTTTTTTGCTCTTGCAAATATCCAAAGAATTCTTTGTAAATAACTGAGGAACGTGAGACAGGTGAGCTTCATGATCTGTTCACACATCCTGGCTCCAGAACGTCTGAACTACCACTTTAGGGTGGCGGTGCTGCTAACTGCGAGCAGGATGTTCTCGGGAGGAGGAGCGCGTGGCGTCGGAGTGAGCTCCACCCACCGTGTTGAACCACATGACCCGGAGGATCCAGATGGTGAGGGCGAAGTTCACCACCAGGATGACGAGGAGCAGCAGCACGAACAGGTACAGGCAGCGCTTCCTCCAGCCGTAGATGCCGATCTTGTAGACGTGGTCGGGCGGCGGCTGGGGCAAGCCGTCGCCCTCGGTGGTGGTGACATACTGCTCCCGGACCATCTGTGAGCTGAGCACAAGACACGTCGACAGATACGTTTTAGTCAGATCGGACAAGCTGCAAGGTCAGGGTTTGCTGAAAAAGGTCAGAGGGAAGAGGCTGCGGTCTCACTATGGGATACACCCCCTCTGTGTATTCCTCAGAAGCATTTATCTCATCACGCCGATCCTGATTGGCTGGTGATCTCGACGCCTGCGTCACCTACCCTTTAAGTAGCTTGAGCTACAACGCAGAACCATTCAAAAACCTCCTGTCGCTTCAAAGTGTATCTCCTGTGCAGACTAGCCTCACCGTCCACAGATTGGAGCTAATTTAACTAAACCTCCTCGGCTCCAGCCTCACCACAGACCAGAGCACCTGACTATTGTTGAGGTTAGTTTTTCAGTACTGCCACAACAGCTAATACGGTTTCTCCTCACGTGTTCTTCACACCAGTCGGACTATTTTCGGTTCACAATCAGTGACCGAAATGGCAAAGGAGGCGGCGACTTGGAGGGGAACGATGTTGAGCAAGGATCCACACCAGGTGAGCTCGAGCTGCCTTTTCAGTGAGCTTCATCTACGTTTCCTCTGAGGAAAACTTCCTACAAGTTTGGTCCAGGGAATATAAAACCTGATGTGAATCAATGGGTGATTAACAGGCTTCTGCAGAACATGAAGAGGGAATTAAACCACTGAATCAGCTGTGTTGGAGCAGGATAGTGGCTGTCCAGGACCAGGATTGGCCACCCCTGCCACAGTGAGACATCCATCCATCCATTTTCTTTACCCGCTTGTGCTTTCCGGGTCGTGGGGAGCTGGTGTCTGTCTCCAGCAGTCACTGTGCAAGAGGCGAGGGTCATCCTGGACGGGTCACAAGTCCATCACAGGGACACAAGGAGACAAAGGAGACAAACAACCATTCACACTGTCACACCTAGGGACAATGAACCTAACATGCATGTTTCTGGTCTGTGGGAGGAAACCGGAGTACCCGGAATAAACCCACGTGAGCACAGGGAGAACATGGAAACTCCACCCAGAAAGGCCCCAGGTGGGGAGGAGATCCTGCAGCCTTCTTGCTGGGAGGTGACAGCTCTAACCACTGCACCACTGTGCTGCCCCATAGTGAGGCATGGAAACGAACGCTATGATTGTCCCACCGGACAGCCCTTCTTGCTGGGGCGAAGCGACAAGAGGTGCTCATCTTGAATGGTGCTGCGTCGTGGCTCAAGCTACTCAAAGAAGTAGGTGACGCAAGCGTCGAGATCACCCAGCCAATCAGGATCGGCGTTATGGAGGAGGAGACATCTCACTCGTGCCGCTCTGAGATACGCAAGCAACCTAAGGTTTTACACATCCTGTGGGGGCATTAGGGTCTAATTTTAGCATTGTCTCCACAGCTTGTTTAAAGCTCTGACACTGAAATCTGAACTTGTTTAGATGTGGCTCCAAAAGGCTTTCCCAGCTTGTGTCAATCTGCCGCTCTCCTTACTGGATGTGCACCGGATTACTTGAGACTTATTGTTCTGAGCATTGGTCAGTGCAACGAGTGCCGTCAAACCAATCCCTTATCTGCTGACATAGACACCCTACCAGCTGCAGTCAATCGTGGTCACTAACGGGAGGTTTACGGGGCCTGGGCCATGTCGAGTTGAAACCCCACGTTAGAACCTGCAGCAGAACCTTAAAGGACTGAGGTGAACGTATTTGTGGGCTTGAGCCCAAACGCATCATTTTGACCCCGTGTGGATCAGAGAGAAACTCCAACCTGTGCACCCAGTTCTTGTTTTTTTGTTTTAAATCATTGAAGTTGTGCGATCATTCCTCGCTGGAAAAAAAAAAAAAAATCAAAAACATCAATAAAAGCCCCAAATAAATACAACATTCATGTAAACTTGTCATCACAGCCAGAGACGTTCACAGTTACACAGGATGTAAATACTAAGCAAAATGTTTTTTTTTCATTGATCAGTGTAAAAACTTTAAACTTGGGATTATCATTTTGGCATATAGACGAACAAAACACACGGGAGAAATCCAAACAAGTGAGCGAAACACACGTCCTCCTTTCTGTCGTGGTGAGAAATGTGAAGTCATTCGGTGGATCTCAGACACGACAAGTTCAGTTTTCAAATGTTTGCTTCTAGTCTTTCTCCAACCTTCCAGCTTGATTTATTTATTTATTTATTTTTTTATATATATATATAAATATACCCAGCCTGATGGCACATCTCCATCAGGCCTTACTCACAGGGTTTGCGCACGTGGCTCTGTGATTCATGAGCCCAGATTTGGTGCACAGACGAAAACGGATATCAGCAGACGTTCTGCCAGGAGAAAATGGCACGAAACATTTCCATCAGTGTTTCAGAAAGGGAAACCAAAAAAAAAAAAAAGAAGAAGAAGGAAAATCCAATTATATGTTTATAAAAAAAAAGGCAGTAGTTTCTGGTTACAAAGCAGCAGGCTGTCTGGCAGCCACTTTGGGAGTGGAAGCACTGAGATTTCACGATGACGAGGCGAGCGAGTGTCCGAGCACGGAGGAGGAAAACGCTGCCGCCTCTGAAAAGGGAGAGCCTGAAGAAAAGAAAGCTTAGGGGCCTTTTAATTGTCACCTGTAGGCTCAAAGGCAGGGGGGATGGATCTGTGTGTGAGTGTGTCTGTTAGCAAAATATCTCAAGAACACTAAGACATATTTCGATGAGCCTTGCAACAAGTAATCGTTGGATGCGCAGCTACAACTGATTAACGTTTGGAGTCAATCCCATTCAAGATGGCCCCCACAGCAAGCTGACCTTAAAACGTGCAAAACATGTCATAACTAAGTCGGTTTTACAAATTAGGATGTAAAATTCGGCGTGGTAGTAGCAGAGACTGATCCGCAACACATATTCTGAGTGCTGACAGATTACATTGGATCTTCGTTTAAAATTTTGCAGAAAACTATTTAGAGTTAACTCTGTCTGTCTGTTAGCAAAATGTCTCATGAACCATTGGATAGATTTTAATAAAACGTTCAGAAGCTAATCACTAGATGTACATCTACAACTGATTAACCTTTGGAGCCAACCTAATTCAAGATGGCCACCACAGCCATTTGACCTCAGAAAATACAAAGCTTGTGATAAATCAGTCCATTTAACAGCTATTGTGCTAAACTTTTGTGTGGTTGTAGCTGAGTCAGTAACAACACGTACTCTCTGAGCACTGCTCACTGTGCAAGATCTTTGCTTAAAATCTTGGCATTAGTTGTCAGTCAACTTTCTGTCTGTTAGCAAAATATCTCATGAAAAACTGAATGGATTTTAATGAAACTTTCAGAAAGCAATCACTGGATGCACGTCTACAACGGATTAAGCTCTGGAGTCAGTTCAGTTCAAGATGGCTGCTACAGCTATTTAAGATTAGCCAACACAAAAGTGTCTCTGACTGAGTCAATGTTACAGATAATGAGCTGAAATTTGACATGGTGGTAGCTGAGAGTCATTCACAAGCGTGACATCTTGTGATTTTGCACGAGGTTGCACATTAGATGTTTTTGAGGTTCAACGAAAGCAGCGACAACGCCATCATTTCTCAACTCTTGCGTGAAAGGCAGCTGCCTTTATGTTTTGCTTTGTTTTGTTAGAAACACTACTTTTACCATTTTTTCCGGCCCCATAAACAAAGATGCACTTCTTTTGTCTCAGCAGGGGGGGGGGGGGG
>NC_051431.1:19985784-19989269 GCF_001649575.2 Kryptolebias marmoratus
CCCCCCCCCCGCCCCCCCGCTCGTGGATGGGGGTGATGGATGAAGGCGAACGAGCTCGCCTGCCGCTGGCCCGGGGGGGGGCACGAGGTTTCTTTCTTGCTGTTCGCGGCGTAAACACTGAGCAGGACAAAGGGCTGAGAGGTCTCCCCAGGACCCGTCAGACGGCCTGCGAGCCCAGCAGTGATGAATAGCTCCTCTTTCACAAGCAAACAAATGAATGCTGCCTGCAAATAGGAGAGGGAAATGACAGCGACATCTCCACACGGGCTTGATAGGGAATAAGTTCGGTGGAAATGCTCATTTTTCTTGCCCATCTCGCCCCTCGTTTGTATTTATTAGTCGCGCGTGTGAAAGAATCGGACGTACCCGGAGAAGCAGCGCCGGTCTGCAGCACGTCCAAACTCTGCTGACTCTGTAAACCTGGATGAATACTGAGTCGAAGTCATTCTGTTCGTTTTTATACTTCAGGACCTTTTTCACCTGTAACGACCATGCCCTGTTCTAATCTTTCACACGTCAAAATGTTCAGCTCGTTCAGCACATTCTGGCTGGATGATTCATTCTTCAGTTAGTTTTTTGGTAATATTATTACTTTTCAACATATTAAACTTTAGTTAGAAATGTCTTCCCTATAGAATTTTAGATAGCACTTTGCTACTTCTAGCTGTTACACTACCTTTAGCTACCATTTAGCTACTTTTAGCAGACTTCTTGGTATTTCTAGCTAGGGTTTTGCTACTTTTACCTTTTAGCTGCTCCTTGTAGTCAGTGTTTTGCTCTTTTTACCTTTCATCTAGTAGTTTGCTACTTTTAGCTTTTAGCTAGTGTTTTGCAACTTTTGGCTTGTGTTGTGTTAGCTTTTAGACAGCACTTTGCTACTTTTAGCTAATATTTCACTACATTTAGCTTGCATTTTGCTAATTTTAGCTGACTTATTGGTATTTCTTACTAGTTTTGCTCCTTTTCCTTTTTAGCTGCTCCTTGTTGTCAGCGTTTTGCTCTTTTTATCTTTCAGTTAGTAGCTTGCTACCTTTAGTTTTTAGCTAGTGTTTTGCAACTTTTAGCTAGTGTTGCGTTATTTTTAGATTTTAGACATAACTTTTAGCTAATGTTTCACTTCTTTTAGCTATCATTTTGCTACTTTTAGCTGACTTTTTGATATTTCTAGCTAGGCTTTTGCTCCTTTTTCTTTTTTAGCTGCTACTAAGAGTCAGCAAAACGCTGACTCTAAGTAGCAGCTTTTATCTTTCATCTAGTACTTTGCTACTTTTAGCTAATGTTTCACTACTTTTAGCCAGCTATTTTTCTAGTTTCAGTTAGACTTTTGCATATTTTACCTTTTAGCTAGAATTTTTGCTCCTTTTAGCTTTTAGCTAGCATTTTTCTCCTTAGCTTTAAGCTCCTGTTCCGCTTCTTTTAACCTGAACATCCCGGTTTCAGCCTCCTCAGTCAGTCAGTTTTCTCGGCTGACGTTTAAATGTTCGGCTGCGAGGTGAAGTCCGCTCGGTTGGAGTGATCCAGTATCCACCCCGACTCAGAGTCTGTCACCCACCGCTGATCGACACCAGCGAGTGAAAGAGCTCCAGCTTTGTTCATTATGTTTGTAATGAATTTGCTGTAACCAAGTCGAATTACTTTAAATGAACACATTAGGAGCCCTGTGGAGGAAAAAGTGAGGAGGAGGAGGAGGAGGAGGAAGCATCGAGGCCAGATCTCTTAGGTCTCCCATCAGCTCCTGTTTCAGTCTTTCCACTAGTCTTTCAGCCGCAGACCGCTCCTTCCATAGCAACACAAATAAACACTCCCAGACCCGCCGCACCGCCCAAGCGTCAGGGCTACTTCATGGAAAGGACAGGGAGCCGTTTACACCACGTTGGTTTTTAACGTGAATCCGGTTTTATCAGCTTCCTCTGGTCGTCAGAAGCGGACCATAACGTCTTTGCCTGTGTCTGTCTGTTAGCAAAAAATCTCATGGACCACAGGACAAGTTTAAATGTAACTTTCAGAAAGTAATCATTAGATGTATGTCTACAACTAATTGACTTTTGGTGTCAACCCAAATCAAGATGGCCACCACTGCCAACTGACTTTAAAAAGCACAAAACTGGCTGTAGCTTAGTCCTTTTTACAAATATTGAGCAGGAATTCGGTGTGGTAGCAGCTGAGAGTCGTTCACAACATGTACTCGATGGGCTACTTTCTGTGAGCCGTCTTCACTAAAAACTTAAGTAATAACTGCTGGAGTAAACCCTGTTTGTCTGTTAGCAAAATATCTCATGAACCACTGAGCTGATTTTAACAAAACCTTCAGGGAGTAATAACTGGATGTGCGTCTGGATGTGCGTCTACAGCTGATTTAACGTTATGAGTCAGTCCGATTCAAGATGACTGCCATGGCTGACATCAGCCAACCCCCTAAAAATGGCTCTAACTCAGTCGGTTTAAGACACACCGAGCTGAAATGTGACATGATAGTAGCTGAGAGTCATTCCCAACACATGCCGTGAGCGTTACCGTCTTCTGATATGTCACAAGATTGCACCTCTCATCTTAAGATGGTCTTAGTCTGAAACGCTGGCACGACAGGCAGCGGGCGACAGGCATTCTTACCAAACCTGCCCTGTCCACCCAGGATGTCTCCTGTGTCTCTTGTCTGCCTGTCTCCGATCCCTGGGTGAGCGTCAGGACTGGAGCTCTACCTGAAGGCTCACCTGGACTTTTTCAGCCTCAGTTTGGGTGAAAGGTGTTTGCAGAGAAACCCTCTGGCGGGGACAGCTGGGCGCGCCGGGTGCCAAAGTTCCTGCCTGTGTCTGTCGGTAAGCGTCCGGCGTCACGTCTCCACACCACTCTGACGCTCTAAAAATAGGAGCCAAGGCGCTCGTGAGCTAAATTTAAACATGAGCACCGAGGGGGGGGACAAACAGCCGCGGGTTTTATCGAGACAGAACTAATGGACGACGAGGTACCGAAGTGCAGCCATGGTTCTTTTAAGAGTTGGTCCTGCCGGCCATGTATGGTGAAACTGCTCACAGCTGCCTGACCAGGAGCATACTTTCCAAACCCCAGGCGACCTCTGAGGAGTGGAAAGTAAAAAAAAAAAAAAAAAAGAGACATAAAAGGTGAAGAAGAGCCGAAGCACGCCCCCCCAAATGTGTTCGTTGGGTTAAAGGTCGCCACCGTGAGAGCCTTAAAGTTTCTCCTCAGGGGGGGAGGCAAGATGATCAAGGAGGACAAACTCACCGTCGAGGCGCAGCGGTGGTGTTTTCCGGCCGGGCAGCAGACCTGGAGCGGCTCGAAGGGGGCTCGAGCTCCGACGCGCGTCTGTCAGCCGCTCAACAGCTGCGAGCCGCAAATCCTCGAGCTGCTGGAAGGCGTCCACGAGACGGCGCTGCCCCCCCGCAGCATGTCCACCCCGACTCCGTCCTCCGGATCTTTGAATCATCATCGTCAGTGCGCGAGAGGAAGAGAGGGGGAGGGAGAGAGAG
>NC_051431.1:19989277-20012531 GCF_001649575.2 Kryptolebias marmoratus
GGGGGGGGGGGGGGAGGCTGATTCACACACAGACCGAGCCGTTTGGACTCAGAGGGGGGAAACAAAAAAAAGAAGAAGAAGAAGAAAAAAAAGGCAGCTGCTTTTCACGCTCTCAGTCACTTTCCCTGCCCGACTCTGAGAGGGTCCACATGAAGCTGGGCTTTCAGATGTGCAGAGGAGACACACACCCGGCTCCATGCTTCCCTCCCTTTTTATTCCTTATTTCTTGTTTCTTTTACCAAACCACGCCTGAGTCCTCTCCTCGAGCACGTGTTCTGGTGTCTGACAGCCTGCTCCTCTCTTCCTGCTGTCTCGCTCAGCCGACGCAAGTCGACTATGACAAGAACTAAATTAACTCCTAATTGACAATTATCTTTGGTGACAGGTCGCCCTGAAACGAAATGATGGCATCGCGAACACAGGAGGTGCAGCAGGGATGTCAGCGCTTGAGGAAGAAAATAGATAAATAAAAAAAAAAAAATACAACTTAGCAGTGGCGTCACTAGGCCTGTTTTAGGGGGGCTGAAGCCCCCCTAAAATGTTTTCAAGCCCCCCTAAATAATTTTGGTGTCAAAATTTTTTATTTTTTTTTTACAAAAATTCAATATAATGTGGCCAGAATATGAGTTTAAATAAATAACCATATGATTCACAAAATAAAAAAATATATATGTTTATTTTTCTTGTTAAAACTGTAAACATACTTCTTGTTTGATGTTCTGAATAAAAATATAATTGGTTGCTTAAAACGTTTACACAGTAAGGTATCTGTGTAAACACAAAAATGTGGAAAAGCAACTCAAGTTTTGTTAGCTGTTTGAGAAATTTTGTTCTCGCCCACTACAATTGCTCACATCCTGTGCATCTCCTGGGGGCTAAGCCCCCCTTGTCCTTAAAAGCTAGTGACACCCCTGCAACTTATGTTGCTTGCACGTAGGCTTTTCTTGCTGCTGGGAATGTCTTTTTTTTTGAAACACTGGCCAGGAGAAGCCATGTGTGGGCTTTAAAACATCTACACAAATACACCCGGGCTGTGTCTCCGAGGTGCAGATACAAGGCTGCAGGGCAGACCAGAACCCACTTGGATTTGGAGTTTTTTACAAAGAACAAAATATAAAAAAAATTGTTGGAATGAAAAGTCGATTCCAGTCAAGGACACAACCAGGAGGGGGGCCAGCGGGGGCCAATGGACACACCTCACGATTTGCTTTTAAATACTTTCGAACAATAAGTAGTTCATTTGTTTTGTTTGTTTGTTTGTTTTTAATTTAAAGAATTCAAAGATAAAATCCAGTCTTGCTGGAAAAGGACAACAGGTCTAAGTTGAACAGAATAAAATATTAAGTCCTCATGTCAGGAGGCACCAGTGGACTAAAGACCCCGGTGTTGTACTGAAGGGGATGAATGGGAACAACCGAAATGCAGATGAGTTCCCGTGCACATGGGTGTACACAAAACTTTGTTACGAACTCGGCGTTCTTTTTTTTTTTTTTAAAAGAGATCTCTTTTAAGAAAAAGAGGAAAAACTAAGCTGGCAGAGAGCTACTCGGCGCAGAGACAGCAATCAACCTGTATTTATATATAATATATATTTATATAAATATTTTTGCCACTAGACCATGGCTCCCTTCCAGTCCTTTTACCCCAGGTGGAGGGAGAACTCGGAAAATTTACCCTTCAAGGATGATGCTACAAAAGAACTAGAGTTTAACTATTTATTCTAATAAGGCAGAGAAGTAGTATAAGGACCAGTGCTGGGACATGTGTCTGCAACATCTCAAGGATGTTGAAGAAGAGACCCGGAAATAAGCGTTGACTCGTACAGTTTCTAGGCTCCAGCCGTCTCAGAGGGCCGAGCACAGCCTTACATGATGTCGGTAATTTTCCTACGTATAGCCAGAACTGGCTTTAACTGGTTCAAGCAAATGTTTGTAACTTAATATGTAAGCAGTAAACTACTCACAATATGGCAAGGGCTTAACAGGCGATAAAGGCTGTCGAGGAACTGTTTTCCTCTTTAGTACTTAATTTTACTTTAGGACATATCTAACAAATCCCCCCTGTTGGTGTACCTTAATGGTACATCACCTAGCTGGGTAGTGCTTCTGTTCAGTTCTCCTGACCCCCTAAGGGTGCATTCCCACCAGCCCTGTTTAGTCCGCTTTAATCGAAGTCCGGTTCGTTTGGGGAGGTGTGAACGACACAATCGAACTCTGATGTGGACCAAAAAAGCAAAGTCTGGTCTACCTAAAAACCTCGGTCTCGGTTCGGTTGAAGTGAACTCTGGTGCGGTTCGAATGCATATGTGAACGCAAGCATGTTTTAGACTTCTCGTCTTGTAGAAGCAGCTGACCGCAGCCCAGCACGTGTCAGTAGACTTAACCTGACGTTCAGTGACTTTAAAACCCTCAACACGCAGATGGTAAAGTCCAGTAAGGTTGCGGCTCCGAATGAAAAACTCAAACCCATTCACTGCTCACAGAGCAAACAGGAATAAATCAGCCGTCCGTGTTCAGTGTGAGCTCAACCTGCCGCACACATTCAGAAGTAAACTTTAAAACAAAACTCGGCGTTTGACGTTCCACCAGCGGGGGTACATCGGCGAGAAGACAAATCCAGCTTTGTGTTCGTTTTCTTTACAGGCCGAGCGCTGGAGGATCTGACGGATGGAGCGCCTGTCAGAGGCCCCAAACCCCGCGGTTTGTTTGGCTCTCGGTGCCCGGGGCGGTGCCGTGCGGTGACAAAGAGACGGCTAACAGCATCCATCACAAAGCTCCGGTGCATCTCGAGCCCCCAGAGCAGACATTTGACAGTGAAGATAGGCTTTCTTTTTTCCCCTCTATTTCGCACCATTCTTATCAATATGCCATAAAACTTCAAACGCCCGCAGGTTTCTCATCAACACAGGGCAGGAAAAGAAGATGGGGAGAAGAAAAAAATACACCAAGTTGGGAGCGATCCATCTTAGAACAAGTTAAGTCAGAATTTTAAATTCACTGCAGGGTAATGCTACGTTAGAAAACAAATATTTGTGCGCTCGGAGCATTGGGAGGCGTTAGAGATTTAAATGAGACGCTCCTAATCGCAGCAGTGGCTTTTTAGCAGGATATCTCAAAACAAAAACAGGCCGATTTCAATCACCAATAAAGGAGGGGGAAAAAAGGCTCATAAGACCCATTTATCAAAAATAATCCTACCTGATGCTTGGAAGTGATTGATGCAATTTTCCTGCACATTTAAAAATAATCTGGAGTTCATTACTGTCTCTTACACAGCACAGAGTCTGTCAGATCCAAGCAGCTCCTCCATCAGTTTCACCGTTTTTGTTTGTTTACATCAGAGGTTTGGTGAGCGATTTGCTGTTTAAATGAACCTAATAATCACTCCGAGGAGCATTTTATCAGCGAACTGCCTATCAGCCATCTGCAGACTTGAGGAGTGATTTGCTCTGATGCCAAAGTGTATCATTTCAGTTCCACTTTACACAGCTCTGCAGTGTCAGGAGGTGAAAAGAATAACAAATGTTTAAGAGCTTAAAACTGTGCGAGTTGAAACACCAGGTTACTGCCCACTTCCTGTCGTCTCTGACAGGAAAACCTGCGAGAAGTTACTTATTTTGTTGCTTTCTCTTCAGCCTGACATCACCGCCGTCGCCTGACGAAACGATGAACTCGAGCCTGATCGGATGATGATGTGATTTATGAAAAACAGCAAAGCTCGTGTTCATTTTACAATTTTATTACACCGTCATTACAAAGATCATGAGACACAGGAGACCTGGAAAGAATAAACAAACACACGCAGGTTAGTGGTTACGGAGCGGGTGGGAGGCGTTTCATGATCAGAGGTGAGGTGAAGCACCTGATCATGCTTTCTCTGCTGCTGACTCCTCGTCTCCACCCTTGGTGTTACGTGTGTAGATCAGCTGCGCTCTGTGTTTGGACACCAGTTTGATCATGCCTGCAAGACAAAACAGGACGATTTTCTGTCAGCATTTTCTCATTTAGACACATCATACTGCTATATTTACATCCTAACGTCAACACAGGTTATATTAACTCATTTTGTCTTTACAGTCAGTCTGACGCTCATGTTAGGAATGTTTGCTGCAGTTCAGTACGATAACACTAAAAATCCACACAAAACTGCAGCTCCTTTGAAACAACACTGAGGCCAGAGAAGCCTTCTTTCCTCCTTGTTGTAAGAAGTTAACTGTAGTTGATCTTTTGCTGCTACATTTCTGAATCACGTTAGTATATCTTTATACAAAAACAGCAGCAGAAACAAGGTCCTTTAAGCTGCTTCTAGCTGTTCTGGTCTCGTCTCTTGACAGCGTGAGCTTACATCCCAGAACCATGGGAGAGGTGAGTGTAACTCTGTGTGCAGCACATTCAGCACTTCAATTAACAACACTGCTGTCCCTACTCTGGTTCAGACTCATGGATGTTAAACAAACATCGTCACGAGACTTAGCTGGCTTTAAGGGGGCTCATTTTGTAGACTCGCAGTGTAAAGGGGTAAAGGTTTCACATAGACGCATACTTTTTTCTTACAGTTGACAGATGTAATAAACGACTATGTTTGACGTGATGGCATGAAACAACAAATGTTCTGAAACAGCATTTACAATTGTGATACTTGCTCATGTTCAACAATTTGTATCTAGTATATTTAGGCCTAGTCCACACGTAGCTGGATATCTGGTAAACTGAATAGTTTTTTTATGCATTTCATCCACATGTAACCTGTTTAACAGCACTGAAAATGACTGATAATGAAAACTCCGGCCAAACGGAAGATTTGTGGATTCTCCGTTTTTGTGTTTGCTTGTGGACATTGTTAACTGGGAATTTAAAGGTCCACGCATTATAGTCTCAACAAGTAATGCGGCGCTGATGTCACATACGCAATGATTGTTACTGTTTGACCACGCAGTAAAGGGAAAATGTCTTCTACCAAAGAGGGGCTGACTTCTACCTTGGTTCAGACGCTCGTTGCCTGCTTGTTTTTACAAACCCGACTGCTACAATACGATGAGTTGCAAAAGAGAAGGAGCGCTTGGAGGGCAGCAGTTTTACACCAGCTGTTCCTCCCAGTACGGAGGCACAATGTCGCCGGTTTTGGATCAGCAATCATAAATGATGATGATTTAAACATGCCCTCCTATGGGTTTGGCATGTTTAAAACAACGCTCAGTGGTGAAATTCAGCGGGTTTATGTGGATGGACACTTTTTAAAAACTGACCTCCTGTGGATGGCATCGTTTCTTCAAACAACGTGGCGGAGATATTCGGATTTATGAAGACGTGGCTTAGGAACTAAAGCTGGACTCCAACAGAACCACTACACCCTGTTAAATCTGTTCTCTGCAAGCGATTTATATTTAAACTCAAGAGTCAGACGTGTTTTTAGTATTAGTTCAGATGACACGGTGTAAAACTATTTTATGGTATAATTGACCCACTGATAATGAGATGTTCTGTTAATGACTTATATTTTCCATCAGAGGTTTAGCAAGACAGCATTTAGCTTCACTAAACCTCAACTAAATCAGGCGTAGTTTTATTATTAATTTAAGTGAAACATCTTATTGAGCACAGAAAGCTCCAAAGTGTTGGAACAAACTCATATCTGACTTCTGTTGACGTGGATGAGTTAGCTGAAGTGCTGGGCTGATGTTACTTGGTCATACATTTCCTTACATTCAATTATGTCTCAACATAACGCACCAAAAACCTCTACATGGATATTGTTTTCCATGCAGAACTTCCTGGACGGCATCAGGAATCTTTTGCTCCCTGGACAGTCAGTGTATGACTCTGTCAATCTTCTGCTCTCCAAAATAATTTTGCTGGATCCCAAATCGAAGCTAATGCCTCCCTTGAAATGACATTTATTGACATTATACTTGTTTGTTCCAAAAGGAGTTTATTTTCCGGCTTTAAACTGAAAAGATGTACATTCACCTTTGGCGAGCAGCTCCTGGAGGGCGTTCCTGGCGAGAGAGCCGCGGATTTTCAGCCTTTCCGACACAACGGCGGGGGTGATGAGCTTGTAGTTGGGAACCTCTTTGTACAACTTGTCGTAGGTCGCCTTGTCGAAGAGGACCAAGTTGTTGAGCTTGTCCCTCACTTTTCCCTTGGACCACTTCTGCTCAGAATCAGAACGAGTCAACGTTAAGAGACAACCAATCAGCAGCCACCCCCCACAGATCTGACCGAGCGTCGCCCCCTGGTTACCTTCTTCTTAGCTTTGCCTCCGGACTTGTTGACTGGGTCCTTGTCCTTCTTGGACTTCCCGGTGTCCTTCTTCTTATCCTGCTTAGGAGGCTGAACAGGAAAGACCACAAATTAAAATCTCTCAAAGAATGTACACTCAATCTGGAGCCACATTTCTAACTTGACGGAAGATATAAAGACAACTGCACCAGTCGCCAAATTTTAGGGCAAACGAAAATTAAACAACTCTATGAAAATGCTTGTGTAGATTTATCCTCACTCCATTATAATAAATCCTTATTAAGACGCATATGGACCCACAAATATTCATATTACCCATATCATGGTAAGAAACGTGATGGGTGACAACATTTAGTGCTGCACCGACAGACGGCCTTGTGTTCACTATAATTCCTCACTGCCGATTTTACTAATTGATATCCATAGTTGGTACTACTACAATAATTTGCTGTATTTTAAAAAACATGCATGTTATGTATGGGCGATAATTGGTGTCAACATGTTTTTTCTGTCTTCAGTTACGCAGCGTCACTGAAAGCGTGGTACATTTAGCCGACTAGCCATCTAGCGGCACAGGGGCTAAATAAGTGATAAAATCGCCCTCATAAGGCTTTCTTATCAGAGTAGAAGAACTTCGCTGCGACCGAGAGACTTTCCGACTAATTCCAGCACCGAATACGAACAACAGAAACAGAGCAACTTCGTTTTTTTCCACACAAAAACGTGCAAAAACTCCGCTCACCATGTTTCCTCGTCAAGATGTCGGAGCGAAAGGAAGTCCACCCGTGCGAGAGCCCCTTAGACAACCCGTAGATGCGGAAGTAATGCTAAGGATTGTGGGAAACTGAGTTTTTTGTTTTGTGGTGAATTTCTGTTTTTTTTTTATTTCAACTTAAAAAATAGTAGTTATTACAGTAGATATAAAACCTTTGGTCTTATGTTTATTAGAAACTAAACAGTAAAAAAAAAAAAATAAATAAACTTCCTTACGGTTTTAGGTCACGTGACGGGTTAGTCAGCTGGGAGGAAGGACGTCGCTAAGATGGTGATTTTCAGTGTGTACGTCGTGAATAAAGCTGGAGGTTTAATTTACCAGTATGACAACTACGTCCCGAGAACTGAGGTCGAAAAGACCTTCAGCTACCCTTTAGACTTGGTGCTAAAACAACACAATGAAAAGGTGATCGTGTCGTTCGGACAGCGGGACGGAATTAAAGGTAACATTTTGGAGCCATTAGCATCAGAAACCAGCTAGCTGCACAGGTGCATTGTTACAGACAGGCTGCCTATGGTAGGGGTTTATTTAATACTCTATGGACTCAACTAAAATACCCCCCTTCTTTCAGTGGGACTGCCTTTATTTAATTTAATTCTGCACTTCATTCTCCATTAAACTTCATGACTTGTGTAAATAATAAACTGCTTCTGATCTTGTCTTCCAGTGGGACACGCAGTGCTGTCCATCAACGGGGTGGACGTGATGGGGAAGAACACAGCAGAGGGAAAGGACATCCTCGAGTATTTCAACGACCCGGCCAATTATCCCATTTCCATCCGGTTTGGACGGGCGCGGCTGAGCTCCAACGAGAAGCTGATGCTGGCGTCCATGTTCCACTCGTGAGTGGCTCCGGGGCTGCAGGGCGGTGTGGAGCGACGCGGTCACGGCAAAAAGAAAAGCACAGGCAGCGGGCCCTCCTTTCAGTTCCTTCAAGTCTTGAAATTTGCTTAAACACGACCACTGATAGTCACCGATAAACGACCGATCGCACCCTGTCATTATTTCTCCAACAAACACGAAATGTAGACACTGAAAAAACCCGGCGATGGGAATACCGGTTCTTTTCTGGGATCCGGATCGTTCGGCTCAGCTCACCGACTGAGCCGAACGATCCCGATCCCAGGAATGAACTGTAACTCCGGAGACTAATTCAACAGTTTGTGAAGTTCGCTCTGCTTCCATAAGAGTTTAAAGATGGAAGCGGCAGCCAGGAGCTCCTGATCTGTGACACTAAGGGTGTGTTCACAGCAGCCCTGTTTAGTCCGCTTTAATCCAACTCTGGTTCGTTTGCCTGGAAAGTCCGGTTCATTTGGGGAGGTGTGAACGCGCAATCGAACTCTGATGTGGACCAAAGTAGCGAACTCTGGTCCGCCTAAAAACCTCAGTCTCGGTTTGGTTGAAGTGAACTCTGGTGCGGTTCTTAAATAAACACTGACTCTATCTGTGGTAAACTAATAAACAAACAAACAATAAAAGGTTCCTCTGTGGCAGCATGGAGCACTTTGGGGATCTTCTCGCTGCTTATTAGTTTAAACATTTAGTTTCTTCCTCTGTTGGGTGACTGGAGGGTGATAGAACTTCCTGACGTCACAAGGGACTTTTTTTTTAATTGACACCTGTAACTGCAGTTTTAGTTTCGACTCCTGTCTCTGATGTTCACCCGTCGGTCTCGGCTGCTTTTTGCCCGCAGGTTGTTTGCCATCGGTTCACAGCTGTCTCCTGAAGTTGGAAGCTCCGGGATCGAGATGCTGGAAACGGACGTCTTTAAACTTCACTGCTTCCAGACCCTCACAGGTCAGTGTGACGTTTAATGTTGTCCTACGGTGTGTCCAGACGTGGACTTGCGTCAAAAGTCCTGCTTTAATTTGTGTACTTTGTTACAAAAATGGACGGTAATTGCAGCGACGTATTGAAGCACGTGCAAACTAAACAGGAAGTACAGTACAGAAGGTAAAAGAGAACTTGCCCTAACTTAACCAGACAAGCACTTAACTGCAATGTTTATTTTGAGGAAACGTTGTCCCAGACCATGACAGAGCCTCCACCATGCTTTACAAAAAGCTGTAGACTCTTACTTCTACATATCTCTTGATCTTCATTCTACATATTGTCAGGGGTTTGACCAGGATTCCTGATTTAATGAACCTTATTGCCACTTTAACATCCCATTCTTGTGTCATTTAGCAGACCTCAGGCCCTTTTTTATTTCCCCACATTTATTCTTTTCAGTAATGAGTTTTTGAGAAGAACCAGCCTCCATTATCAAATTTAACTCAGATCCACAGCTGCTGGATTAACTAAAGGATGATGTATCTTTCATGCTCTGTTTCAGGTCTTTACTAGATATTTTCTTAAAAAAAAAACATTCAAAACTAAGTTATTATTTATTTTTTTCTTCTATAAGTTTTACTCCTGCCAGATTGTGATATCTGTATTTATTTTATAGATCCAACAACAAAAAAAGCCCTGAAACAATTTAAAATATTCTATTCAAAAGTTGTTCTTTGCCGATTTGTTTGTTAGGTACAGGCACAACTTTAGTTCATCCCTGGAGCTTGATAGGTTTTTTTATTTTTACTTTTCATACATCAATGTTAAGACACATAAAAATCCCCTAAAGACAGTCAGAAACCAGGTCTGGACTTTAAATGGAGGAGAAAAAAAACCCCTTTTGAACGTCTTCAGAGGGTCTGAATTCTTGTTATTTTCGAGCTCTTTACAAGGATGATATTAATGAAGCCTGGCTTCTTGAAAGCAAATTATTAAAAAAATAAAATAAAAAATTAAAGGGTGTCTTAACATTTTTGCACAGTATGGTATGAATCATGGAAGATAGCAAAGCTGTATCTGGGTCGATGGACAGACAGTTTAAATCCAAATAGTGCCGTCATACAGTGATTACTCACAACAATAAGTTTTTATTATTATTGTTATTATTATTACATGGTGGGGGTTTTGTTGTGGTTTCCAAATTCTTCAGCCTTCCGTCAAACTAAGAGCTACACATTTAATATGTGTACTTGGACATGTTTGGGTGTTCGGACAGGATATCCATCTTTAACGCACATCCGAACTGGTTTCTGATTGGATCAGTCGTCTGGGATGGCCTTCCCAAAGCACCCGGCTTCAACCCCGCTGAAGGTTTTACAGACTGCGGTTAAAAGCCGGGTCTGTGTCCCGAAACCAGCTCTGCTGAGGAGACACGTCAAATGTCCAGAATCGTACCAGAAGCTTGTCGACGGGGACACAAAGAACCGGGTCCGGGTGGAACTCGGCGAGGGAGTTTTTAACCAAATTCTAGGTGGAGTTGTTGAGATCGGTCCCAAACCCACAGTCAGGCCAGTGCAGGTAGAAAGATGTTACTTCAGAGTTTAACAGAGTTTATGTTTGCGTGTGTACTTATCACCATGAGGACATGGACGAGCACAGAAATTAAAGTATTAATGGATGTTTGAATTAAATATTGTTTTTAATCATGTGGTTGATCAGTACAGCAAAACTGTGATTAATTAGTACAAATAGTGTCTTTCTGAGCTGAGAATGTTTTGCTCATACACGTCTGATGAGGTATGTAGATATTCGAGCTTGCACGTATATTTTGGATCATGTGTGGATGAGAGAAAATCTGCACAAAGATTCAGACTTGTAGTTCCAACGTTGAAAAAGAACGCTTCAGATCAATCATAAAAAGCCCCTAAATGAAAGACGTGTGTGTGTGTGTGTGTGTACGTAAACGTCTCCCAGCAGCAGCTTGAAATGATAACTCTGGTTCCCCCCCCGGAGTGGGTTTAAAGCAGGGGGATGATCGGCGCACCTGGCATAATGAACAAGCACTCGTTCAGTGTCTTTTTCTGCTGTTGGGACTGAAAGCGTCCCACTCCGTGTCTTCTCAGGGATAAAGTTTATTGTCCTGGCTGACCCTCGGCAGTCCGGTATCGATGCGCTGCTGAAGAAGATTTACGAGATCTACTCGGACTTCGCTCTCAAGAACCCGTTCTATTCTCTGGAGATGCCCATCAGGTGAGCTCGGCGTTTTGTTTTGTTTTTGTCTCCTCAGTTGTTTGCCGCAGCTCCAACATCTGTCCGTCGCCTTCAGGTGCGAGCTGTTCGACCAGAATCTGAAGAGCGCACTGGAGGTGGCGGAGAAAGCTGGCAACTTTGGAGCTGGGTCCTAAAGCAGAGAGGAGTGTGTGTGTGTCCATCTCAGACTGGAAAAAAACTGGTGTTTTTGCTGATAAATGCCTTGTAAATATATGTTCTGTAAATACTCAGATTACATTCTGAACGGTGTGTTTTTTGTGTGTCAGTTGTTTTTTTGGATCATATGTATAACCAGACACTGAAACTAAATGATGAAAATGACAAAAACTCTTTTATTGAAGCCTTTGACTGTGTTGTGATAAAGATTTCACATAGTTTCATTAAAAAGGAAAAGAAAAAAAAGTATTGCACTTCAATTCAGAATTGCTCATTACAGGATTTTTTTAAATAAAGAAAAAAAAAAACCTACAATTTACTTCAAAACCAGGCACCAGTAGTGTTTGTTTTTTTTTATTCCTGGGGTTTTTTGGAGAGGCAACTTGTGGATTTGGCACATTTTTTCCTGTATACTTGACTGCTGAGATACTAATGTAGTGTTACAGGTGTGTGTGTGTGTGTGTGAGGGGGGGCAACTTATGAGGTTCATGTTGGTTAAAGTCCTGGAAGACGAACAGCTGGAATGTTAAAAATACTATCTGTGGACACAGAGGGTTGAGGTGTGACCATGTTAGTCGGCCTTCTTAGGCACGTGTCCCATCTTGGTCCGGATGTTGCGTAACAGGAAGTATACAACGGCGGTGACCAAACAGAGGATCTCTGCCACCCAGAAGGCCGTTTCCCAGCCGTAGTGCTTCGCAATCGTGCTGAACGGTAACCCAGAGAGGAAGCCGCCGACTGAGAGGCAGGAGAGAAGAAAAAAGGAAAATCAACATCTGCGTCCCATCTTCCACATCACTTGGTGACATCTCACCGGACTTACTGTTAGCCATCAGACCAACGATGGCGTGCGACGTCCCGCAGTAGTTGGATGGAGCGCTTTCGTTGGCTATGACTCCAAACAACGCTATTGGACCGTAGGAGACAAAGCCAAACGCAGCGCCCAGGCTGAGTATCCACACCTGAACATGGAAACGAGACAGACGGGGAAAGAGAGAGAGATCTTTATTCTGAACATTCGGACTGAATCGCTGCGTCCTCTGAAGGCTCAGTGTTACCTTGGAGCTGTCGGCGCTGACCGTGACTCGGAACACGTACATGGACACAAACATCCCAGCCATCATGGTGATCAGGATGGAGTGACGGGGGTTCCCATGGAGCCTCATCCCTTGCTGCACAAAAACAAGGCTTTAGAAAAGAGCTGGTTTGGGAATAAACACACACAGAGCATCCTTTTCTGTACCAGCTTGGTCCTGTTCAGGGCTGCTGGGAGCCCGTGTTTATCTCCGGGAGGCAGAGGCCACACGAAGACAAACAATCTGTGTGTGAGTGCGCACACACTCATGCCAGGAGCCAGTTTAGAATCCCCGATGAACCCAACATGCATTCAGACCCAGGTGTGCTCGGGGAGAACCCACCTGCGTCTCAAACCTGCAGCCTTCCTGCTGTAACAAACGGCGCCACAGAGCGGCCCTGCAGTGAACAAACAAAGCCTGGGAGGCCTACGTCTGGGATTTATGTCTTTTAGCAAAATATCTCACAAACTGGATGACAGATTTTAAAGAAACTCTCAGAAAGTAATCATTGGGACGGATGAACTATGGAGTAAACCCTAAAATGCCTTCAACTCAGTCAGATTTACAGCTACAGAGCTGAAAGCTGGCGTGGTAGTAGCTGAGAGTCCTCCACAACACACGCTCCGAGCACTAACGGGTCGTTCAGGCTCTTGCAGTACTGCGTTATATTGCACATTAGGTTATTTTCACGGATCGAGCAAAACGACTAACTCATTTCTCCAGAGGATAATCTCAGTTTGAAACTCTGGTACGATGGCAGCAGGTGACTGATGCTTAGATTGGCATTAAACAGGAGCATTTACTGGATTTAACGGCTTAAATCTTTTACTTTTAGTTTGACTGAAGACTCTTTAGCGACGGTTTTGTCTTTTTCCAGCTTGATGAGCATCATGTTCTGGCCGTAGAGGAGCGCGCTCACTGACCAAAGCTTCCAAACAAACTCTGACGTCACCTCCATGTTTTACTGCTAATAATGTACTCTCAGAATTGCAGAACTGGGTCATATTTTGGTCATTTGAAATTGATTTTTCGTCAACTTTTTTCAAAGTCTTGTGTGAAAACCTCATTTTTATTTGTCATCTGTTTGCAGAAATGTAAAAATCGGACCATGTTTCAAACTTTCAGGTACCTGTTGGTGAAAATAGGGGGGGGGCAACTTACCCTGGCCACCGCCTTGTCAGAGAGGTAGCCTGCGGCCAGACTTCCCAGCAGGCCTCCGACCTCCAGGGCGCTCATATAGGAGCTCCCTGCGAAGATGAAAACAGTGATTCACAGGAGACTGTAAGCCCTCCACATCCTGGAGGTGTGTGTGTGTGTGCGTGTGTGTTGACTCTATCCCTCTTCAGTACCCATCAGCGTGGACTGGCCCTTGTCTTGGATGAGAAACAGCTGGCCCCAGTCGGTGCAGGCCGTCTTCACCCCGAACACCACCAGGTAGGACACGGACAGCAGCCACAGGTAAGGCGACAGCAGGAACTCGGACAGGGTGCTTTCGGTGCCGGAGGTCCCTGAAGAAACAGCAGAACACTCGCTGATCGCTGCTTCTGTGTCTCCATGCTCCGTGCTTCTACTATAAACATGCGAGGGACCCAGGGTGCGGAGTCCACTCAGTCAGTGACCTTTAGTCCCGGCACACGCTACATGACAACAGGCACATCTCACACAAAGAGCGCTTGTGTGTTATCAGCGTGTTGTCTGACAGATGTCCGACGTCCGCCCACCTCACCTCCTTTGCCTTTCTTGGCTGCAGGCTCCACCCCGGGCAGCCCCACGTCCTGCGGCTCATTCTTGATCACCAGCAGGCAGACGAAGGAGACGGCCGCACAGATGGCCCCGGAGACGGCCAGGATGGTCCTCCAGCTGTAGCTCTGAGACAGCACCGTGGCGATGATGGGGCCCAGGCTGCCGGCCAGATTCATGCTGCAGGAGAGAACGGACCACCACGTCCCGAACTGGGAGGGCTCGAACCACTGAGACGCACAAGACAGAGGGGGGGGGCATGTTAGGGCTGAAGGCAGGAAGTGGGAGCTGAACCACAGCAGCGATCTCAGACAGACAACGGATGCTTGGAAACATTTGAGACAAACTGGGAAAAGTGCAACTTTGGACATTTTATTTGTTTTTTGTTCTCTTAAATTGATTTATTTTAGTTCCAAGCTGCTTTGCCTCCTTAACTAATCCAAAACACTCTGATAAGAGGTTAAACACAGAAATCCTTAACATCACTATGAACAGATTAAAAAATTAATTAAATAACACATTCATTAATGACTATAAGCCAATTGGGGGCACTGCCACCTTATCTGCAGATGTATTTGGTTTTCTTTTGATGTGAAGTAAAATTTCCACCTAAAACCTTTTTATCTTTACTTTAAACCACCTTCCTTTGGACAAATAGAGTTGAAGTGGACATCTTCCGTTTTAAAACACTGTGGTTAATTCAAATTGTTTTATTTAAAACCTTACAATGCCGTCTATTTTGCATTAAACAGCTTTCTTGGCAAGAATAATGTTTGAAATTCCTGCCTAAAGTGACGCCACGCTGCAGAAGTGCCACCGCTAGCTGCTGCTGCTGCTCTTTGCTCTTGCAAAAAAACCAAAAAAACAACAGAATTCTATGTAAATAACCGAGTAATGGAATGAAGAAGTGTTTGCACGAGTTGCTGTGAAATTCTGGAAACTGCAGCTGTTTTAAGATGGCGGCAATCCGCTTTAGCCAGCGTCTCTCCGGGCTGCAACTGGCGAGCAGCATTCGTGAAGGAGTCTACCAAAATGTCATAGTAAACACATTAAAGATATAAAATATGCATTTTAACAGTGGCGATTTGTATTGTATCGAGTGGGTGCATTTAAATGTTTATTGAATTTGTTTTCTTGTATTTGGTTTTTAACTCCATGTGTTCTGAATAAGATCTCTTAGTAAATCTAATCAGATCATTTTTCATTAGTCTGATCAATAATCTGTATTGTAATATTCTGCCTGTTTATTTTTTAAATACCAGCAGCGAGAATAAAACGAAACAAAACATGAACATCTTGATCCAGATGTGCTGGCCTTGATTTACTGTCCATGTACCTTACGGAGGATCCTGCCACAGGGGGGCCAGCCCAGGCCTTGTCCCAGGCCGTTAATGAACCACAGGACAGAGAAGACGGCCACCGTCGAGGACCAGGAGAACACCACGTTGATGCCTCCCACCAGGAACAGACCAATGGAGAAGAGCCAGCGGGCGCTGATCTGGTCCGAAAGCACGCCGCTGATGAACTTGCTGATAGCGTAGGCCAAAGACTGACTGCTGGTGATCATGCCTGAACACGCAGACAGAAGGAGCACAGAAAGCAGAGGAGGATTTAGACAAACATGCACAGCCCCAGTAACAGCGAAGGATGCACCAAACTAACTTTATCCAGGTGTCTCTTACCCAGATCATCCTTATCCAGCTCGATTTCTTCCATCAGAGAAGGCATCACAAAGGAGAACGTCTTCCTGTTGAAGTAATACAGCGCGTAGCCCACAAACATGGCCAGAAATATGGTGCTTCTGTAGTACCCATAGCTTGCTGTGGCCATGGTCGCAGTTTCAGCAGGAAAACAAAAACGGCAAAAAACAAAACAAGAAAAGGTTCCTGCGCTGCCTGTGACACTGAACTTTGCTTCAGGATCCACAGTTGCAGGAGCAGCTGTTCGGGAGCGAGGAGGTGTTTGCAATCAGCGTGTGCGGTTAATGGTCAACTTCTCCGCTGCAGATGAGTGGACAGGGTGCAGAAAGGCAGGGCTCGGGGGGAAAGGGGCGGTCAGGCTGAGACATCCACGGCCTGATGCACTACTGGGTGTGTGGCAATGCTCCATCTCTTTTTAACAGTGCTGTCCTTGTCTTTTGGTGCTGTTTGTTCATGTGAGGATGTTAGTAAAGGAGCCCTGATGGGTTTAATCATTTACCAGGAAGTCCAAGAGTTACCCCACAGCACAGCAGGGGGAGGCTCCTGGACGCCATCCTCACCAGGAAAGCCCTGACAAACGAAAACACATCAAACTCAGCAGAGATAGTTACAAATGTAAACTAAGGCACCTGAAATTAAAGATACGACGCTGTGTAGCCTTAAATAGGAAATGCGCAAAATGTTAGTAAAAGTGAAAAAAAGCAAACTAACTTATGTTGATCCAGCTTCCTGCACGGGTGGATTATTGTCAGCCTGAATTTTTCAATATTAGTCAGTCCGCAGCGAATAAGTTGTGAATGAAACAGTAGATCCGCTCATCGATGGGAAAGACTACGTTTCCGCATCACGTGGGTCAAAGGGCACGAGGGAGGAGCTCCACCTCCGCTCATCTGATAAACCAAACCAAAACCTTTAAACATATTTAATAAATAAAACAAAACACTGTTAACTGTTTCAAACGTGGGACTTTGTCTGTCGCAATAAAACTATTACTCGTTTTTACACATTTAGGCAACAGAGAAAAACAAATAAACCGACGTGCAGTCTTTTTAATGACCAGCAGGGGGCGACTCCACACAGGCAGAGACCAACACATTCTCAAACATGTTTTTACTATACTTTTTTATATATTTTTTTTCCTGGACTACAAAATGACGGCATACATGTTTCTGTTTTATAATTTCTTTGCCTTGTATAATAAAACAGTAAATATGAGTTTTTGAGCGAAGCTATTTTGTTCCTGGCGCGTTCATTTAAAATAACCGTTAGAGTTTTGCTAATATTATGTGCTTTAATTAGTCTTACCTTCATATTTAATGTTAATAAACATTTTGTTTTAGTTCATGAAACTTCTAAAAGGCCAAAAAAGTCCTGCACTGAGCCGGATGCTCATCATTTTCCAGTGAGTACATTTGTTTTGTGTTTAAAAATCTGCCCTCAGCTAACTTCAATTAGCATCGACGTAACACATTTGTTAACGGGAGTTAACTTCCGGTGTTGTGTCGAAAAAGGTCCCCCTGACTTTTCTTGTCTGGGAAGGACCTCTACTATTTAAAGGCAAGTGGTTTTTATGATAGATGAATTTAAACTAAAACGTGATACAAATAATGTGCGGGTTCCTGTATCCGTAAAACACAATTATCTAGTTCAATTTTAAATAATATAAGTAGGACATTCAGTCCTTTTTAGACTGGCCACCATACGGACCCGCATCCTCCTTGAAACAAACACACTATTTCTCCAACAGCATAAATAGTCGCACAGTATCATTAAAACAAATTGAGATAAATAATGCTTTTTTTCCCGGCACAACACCTGAGTGCCGTTTCCTGATAAAAAATTTCACGTTATTCGGTAAAAAAAGTGAACATGACTGATTAAACTGTAAGGTACTCAGTCGAAGTCCGAAAGTACAATAAAAAATATATAAACTGCATTTTCCAACAAGCTGGTGACCTGCGCTTTACGCCCCTTCGTTCCCATAGCAACCGACAACAAACATTAAATTTCACGTTGCTTCGACGGTCAAGCGTCGAAGTTAACTAGATTTTTATAAACGTAACACTGAGTGTGTAATGCTTGTATTATTGGCCAATAAAACCGGATAAAAACGAAGATTTAATTATTTCCCTTTGGACAGCAATAATAATATAACAACGACCACAATGGTAAGTTCTTCATTCTCCATCAAAGTTTAACCCTGAACGCGAGCGGCTTTTGTGTTTGCACATTAAATGTTCCTGATCTCTGCAGAACCCTGGGTCCAGCTCCACCTTCTCTGGGTCCAGAACCTACCCGGGCAGGTACCGAATGCTGGCCCCCAGGTCTCAGGTGGACGAGACTCTGTTCGGGAGCCCAAAGGTGAGAGGTCACCAGAGCTGTCAGTGACACCTGGAATAGCCTTTTGGGAGTGGTACAAAACAATCAGGGGAAATAAATTATACGTTTTTTGTTTACTTTTGTAATCTTTAAAAGCATGAGCAATGTAAAACTGAATGCAATAGCTGCAACTAATTTCAACCCTTTATTATAAAAGGCTATTAAACTTTGCATTTTCATACTTAGAAGGCCAAAACATTTTTTTTAGAGTATTTGTGTTGATAGAGACTTCAGGAACCCCCAAATGTGCTTTTGAGCAGAGATAAAAATGGTAGAAATAGATTCCTCTTCATGAAAATATCTACTAGACATCCCACCACACAGATTTCTGTTTTTATTAGATTTTGTGGAACATTAAATGCAGATAAACTTGACCAATTTCAGCATTTTCGGTTGAAATCGTTCATCGTACAGTCTCATTTATTGGTTTTAACAGTGTCACGCTTTGTACTTTGACTCTTAAGGTGATAAAAAGTTGTTCTGGCTCTGTCACTGATCACCTCCCCTCATATTTCCACAGCAGGACACGGCTCCATCAGTGGATCTGGCTCAGAGGAACAAAGGAGAAATTATTCAGATAATAACCAAAGACTTCATCCGCAACCTCAGGTTAGCCAACGCTTTCTGAAATTAGCCTGAACCCTAACATGTAAACCTACTTGATAAAGATCCACCTTTACTAGTGATACGATGCTGTGAGGATAAGTGTTTGGAGCTTATATTTATAGCCAGGTGCTCTCAGCACAGAGATGCTGCCGTACTGAAACCCAACACTCGTCATTCTGCCAGGATCCCACAGAAAGACCCCTTGAGAAACTCCGTCTTCCTCCCGCCGGCTTCGTTCGCGAGGATCACCTCCACGTCCAGATCCCTCAGCAAGGAGGACAGGGAAGCCTCGAAGCAGGCTTATTGGAAAAAGAAGGAGGAGAAAATGGTAGAGGTTATAATACTGAAACAAAAACCAGGAGTCAAATGTTACAACTGTTTTTGTTTTTCCTTTTCCCATCAACTCCTGGTCTAGAAAGCAGCAGAGGCAAGAAAGCGTGAGATCCAGGAGGCAGACCTGTCCCGCGTTCAGAACCAGGCGCTGACCGACCTGGAGCTGGAGGCTCACAGCCGCTCCCAGCGCCTGGTGGAGCGGGCCAACACCTTGAGGATGGAGCAGGAGGACGAGATCAAGACGCTCAACCAGGTGGGAGCAAACCGTAGACACACTCAGACCCGTCCAGAGGTTCACCAGGTCCTCTAACAGATGAACGGGGTTGACGAAACATCTTGAGCAGCTTGTCGTTTCCCAGAGCACGCGTTCGGGACGATTCTCAGCTACTACTTTACTGCTTTGTGTCTCTGCCTCTCAGCTGATTCTGGGCGCTCAGTGTCAAGCCACCCGCGACGCTCAGATTCAGGAGAAGAATCAGATCCAGGTGGAGCTGGCCGAGGAGGAGAAGCGTCTGGACACCATGATGGAGGTGGAGCGCCGCAGGGCTGTGGAGAGGACCGAGAAGATCGACGAGCAGCAGAAAGAGCAGAGGATCCAGTAAAAAGAGCACACAAACACACACTGCATAACAAGATTCTTTTCAAAGAGAAGTTCACGAAGACGCTGCTTAAAGAAACAAAACAAATTGCCACATTTCAGAGGAAAGCAGCAGATTTACGACCAGATCCAAGAGCGTCTGGAGAACAAACTGTTCCTGGATGAGATAAAAGACCAGGAGAAGCACAAGATAAAGGAGGCCCTGGAGAGGCAGAACCTGGAAGATCTCAAGGTGGGGGATGCATGCAGGCCAGGCTCAAAGTGTCTGAAAGACTCACAGCTTTCTTAGGTTTCTCTCTCAAAGCCTCTTTTTTGCCCCCCAGGCCCTGGAGGAAAAGAAGATGAAGCAGCAGCTCCTGCAGGAGGAGATCATGCGCATCAACGCGGAGACCATGAGGGCCAAGGAGAAGAAGCTGGAGGAGGAGAAGCTGGCGGACATGAGAGACGCGGAGTACCAGCGAAAGATACTGGTCAGGTTACAAGCAGTCGTTTTGTACAGGATCCCACGTTTCTGCCTTTTTTAAAACCCAGTCTCCCTCTGACAGGAACGACAAGCAGAATACGAGGCAGAGCAGGCGAAAATCAAAAAGGAGAAGGAGTTGGAGATCGCTCGGCTGAGGGCTCAGCAAGAGAGAGCCAAAGACTACAAAGCCGAGCAGGTCAGGATCCTTCGTTATGGATTTTAATTAAATTCTGTAAGCCCCCCCTTTTTAAAAAAAAAAAAAAAGTGCTTGTTTGGATCTGGAAGGACGAGCTCCGCGCTCGCCGGAACCAGGCCGTCGCCGAGAGAAACTGGAGGGTCAAGGAGAAGGAGCTGGCTGTGAAAAAGGCGCGCGAGGAAGCGGCGCTGAGGGCCGCCCGCCTGGAGCAGGTCCACAACAAAGAGCGCTGCCTGGCCATGGAGGCCAACCGGGAGAAGGCCATGCTCGAGAGGGTGCTGAAGTAAGAGATGGGGAGGGGGGGAAAAAAAAGAGGAGCGCTTCTGTTCATGTTCGAAAGTATTGAGATAAATTACATTTTCCTCCCTGAGTTGGTTGTTGGGAAATATCTTCAGGAGACGTTACCTTAAAGTTTAACACATTTTTTCAAACACTATTAGTCAACATTCATAAAACCAGATGCATCTGGGAGACAATCGATGGGAATGAGATACAGATCACCCCAGGATTGTCTGAAGAGCATGTTCGTCTGGTTTTATTACTAGGCCCCCCTTCCTCCAGAGGGTGGATCACTGCCTCTCTTCTCTGGAGGTCAAAGGGCAACTCCTTCCCCCCTCCTTGCTGGCACATCCGTTGCTCACATTCCAGGTTGACTATTGCCCATCTCTCTTTCCAGATAAACTAAACAACTACTTGTTAAAGCTTTTAAAATGGTGGCCAAATATAAAATGGTGATAAACACAAATCAGATAAAGATATAATAATCGAATGTTAAATGAAGCATGGGAGAATAAATACAAGGCCTTCTCTCCCTCCCCACGCAGGGTTCAAAAGGAAGTGATAGCCAAGGAGAAGGAGCAGGAGGAGCGGCAGCTTCAGAAAGCGCTGCGGCACGCGGAGACCATCCGCCAGCAGGTGAAGGAGCAGGAGCTCTCGGCCGTCGCCAGGCGCAGGGAGTTCTTCAGGGAGGCCGACCGGCTGATGGAAGAAGAGCGCCAGAGGCGCGTGCGCCTCCGGGAGATCAAAGAGAAGAAGCTAATGGAGCTCAAGTAAGTGCGGCTCTTTTTTTTAAGTTCCCAGTCCTGCTGTCCGTGTTGCACCCTGACCCTCCGCGGTGTGCTCTGGACTCCGCAGAGCCACAGGCATCTCTGAGAAATACTGCACCGAAGTGGAGCGGAAGGCTCAGAAGACCCTCTCCACGCACAAACACTGAGCTTTTAGCTCCTTTGAGACGTTTATCAAGAGTCATTTAAAAGGGAAAATAAATAGATAAATAAAAAGTTTCAAGCAGTACTTGTATTGTTACACTTTTATGAGCTTTTGATCATAGATATACAGTTTTATCAGCGTTTTCGAAGGTCTTATATGCACATTCTGTATATTGAAAAAACACTTCAACAGAAACTGATCAGACTGACACATTGTTACATTATTTCACACAGACACAGGAAGATGAAGACTATTTTTTATTATTATTTTTACTTAGGATAGGATAGTATTTTCCTTTTCCTTTCATATTCTTCCAGGTCCCGGTGACAGATTTCCCCCCCCCCCCCTTTCCTTTCTTAGTAATATGCAGAACAACAGAAAGGACTTGAACCTATGTCGGGGTTAAAATGACACTTTACACACACACACACAGCTTAGAGCATGTAAGGAGGTTAGGTACATCAAGGTAAATAACAGCCTCTTGTTCCAGATCCAACACCTGGATGTTCAGAGACCTAATTTATTTTTCAGAACCACCTAAAGAGACGACTTACAGGAGGGGGGGTTTATGGATCTTAAACGAGCTTTCAGAACACCAAAATGTCCTCGAGCCTGTCTTCTTCTGCCTCCTTGTTCATTCTTGCCGCACAGCATTAACAAAAAAGGAGGAAACGGGACAGGGGAGGGGGTGGAGGGTCTATCTAGACGTTTTCAATTCCTTATTGTTCACATCTGTACACACGCCTCCCCCCAAATAACAAAACTGTGACCAAAAGAAACATCACCTGGCATACACAGACCTCAGCACGAGGAGAATTCAGAGTAAAGACACACACGGCATGGTTAAGGACCCTGGGGTTTGGTTGCCGTGGTTTCACCCTCACACACACACACACACAGATACAGTCTCACACAAGCACTGTACACGGCACAAGAGGTCACCTTAACACATGGAGCCAAAGAAGAAGTTCTAATATCTAGGAGGGTGGAGTGAACAGACCTGTACGGGCCGGGGAGGAGGGTTAAAATTCTTATTTAGATCTTTAGGTCGAACACACACACTCATATACACACACACAATCAGTCCCACTGTAACACGTCTGTGTGCATTGAAAACTCCAGAAAGCTACACGCCTGTGCAGGGTATACTATCATTACTTAGTGTTACTAGCTAGAGCCACTGAAATGGCAATATATGTTCATTATTATATGTAACCTCCATTTTTTTTTTCTCCCGCCCTCTCTCTCTCTTCACATTCACATTAATGAAATGCATTTTACAGACAAGACAGTGGAGGTTGTTCAAAAATGTTCAGTACGTCAGACATAAAGAGCTTCTCTACAATAAATTTTCTCCATGAGTGCAAAATCCAATGCTCCTCCACCTACTTCAGAGGTTCGTCGCTGAGCTCCAGCAAGTCCCACTTCTGCACAAACCGATAAAAACGCACCGGAACATAAAACACAAATAAACTAAATAAGTAGTCATAAATATGGAATGTGAAAAAAGAAAAAAACAAACAAAAAAAAAAACATACGGTCAAAAGCTTTCAACAGTACAAATTAAAGTCCTTCATTTTTCTTTTTTGTTAAATAACTTATATTGTAACAGGACAACAACATAATAATTAAAAAAAAATAAAGTTTGGAATACAGGAGTGGCTGTTGCTTGCTTGTGGCCCCTTTTTGTGAGCAGAAGACCATGGGAAGCTGGTGAGGAACACAAACAGAGGACAGATT
>NC_051431.1:20012642-20015193 GCF_001649575.2 Kryptolebias marmoratus
GGGGGGGAAGGTGGGTGTTCACATGCCGTAACCAAAGTTGGGCTGTGGTGGCTGGTTGTAGGCTGGCGCTGCCGTGTAGCCGTAGCTGTAGGCCTGCTGAGGGGGCACGGCCATGTTGGGCCCCGCTGTGAGCATGAGCTGGGGCGTGCCTGAAACGAACAAACAAGCCCGACTGTGACGGATGTATTCGAGGCAAAAACGGAACAGGGATTACTGCAGCGCGGCCGCATTGTTTTACCGTAAACAATGGGTTGAGACTCCGTAGCCTGCTCCTCCTGTTTCCTCAGAGACTCAGAGGCTTCGAGTTTGTCAACCTGCAGGAAAAGGAAAAAAAAAAAAAACAAGACAAGAGTGACTGTGTCAAATTTCAACCTGCTGTCGACGGGCTCCTGAAGAGCAAGGGCAGAGATGCCGGGTTTGCAAGAACTGTACCTCGGGGTTATTTCACTGGCTGACGGATGGGACCATTCCTGACAGGCGGAGATGAATACAGTCCAGATTTAAAATTTAAAAAAGTAAAATAAAAAAAATGACAGGCTACAGGAGGCAGGCTTGGCTAAAGTGTTGGAGGCCCTTTGTGAGGCAAGAGGACTTGCTACAAATAGACAACTACACGCTACTCTACTGAGCTTGGCTACAGCAGTTTATCAGATAGACATCCACTTGTTTGTGGAACAAAAAATAAATAAATTAGGAATTAGGAGGGAAGACAAAGACAGTTAGCTGCTGGGCAATAATGGTCCCACCATCCAGCCACCCAACACATCTACTCTAACATGTATGAGTATGTAGAGAACCAACTCCTTCACAGACAGACTTCAAGTTAGAGTTCCACCCCCTCTTTTGGTCTTTTATTCAAAGATTCTGCATACAAATGTACTTATGTTGACTCAAAACTATTTGCAGTAATTTTTCAGGCTTTAGGGAAAATTGTTTAACTGCTCAAAGCGATGCAACAAAATGATATAAGAAGTTTTAACCCTTTAAAGATTACCCACAGTAAACTTAAATAAGTCATTTAGCAACGGTAAAAGTATCAGACTACTTATTGTAACTGTAGCTGAAAGTAAAAAGCAAAGACGTGGTGTTTGATTTGTGTTTGTATGTGGGCTAACACTGAGGGGTAGGTCTCCAGCCATCGCACACAGCCGAAACAAAGTGACTGGAGAGGTGAAAGCAACAAAGCAGGTAAAAAGAAGCCGAGATCAACTTGCTTTTTTTTTTAAATGAAGAATTTGCTTAAACAGCTCAGAGGCAGACGACTGCAGGGAAAGGCCAAAAGATAGAGCTGGAATAATTCAGGGAATAGCGAGAAGAGGTTTCAGAGCCAACTCCCATGAGCCTTAGCCACAGCGGTGCGGTGCTGGCGAACCTCTCCTCGGCGAGTTCAGTTCTCTACATACGGTTGGATGGAGTACTACGGCTGATCTGGTTAAGCAGGCCGAGTCGAGAGAAGACAGGCTGTCGTTTGGTTTGAGAAGGGTTCGGAGACATGCTGAAGCTGCAGTTTTAGTCACGTTCTCCTCAGAGTGCACGAGAAAGAAAGAAAGAAGACAGAGAGAGCTACAGTGGGAGGAGTGTGAAGGAGGGATGAGTCCATTCAGCCAATTCAAAGTTTCCAAGCAGCAAGCACAGCCAACAACAACTCGTAGCCTGGTCTAAGTGCTGCTGATTCTGAGGGTGGGCGGCAGGGGATGCATGCTCATCGTCCTACTCATGTGTGCGTCTGGGTTTTTTTTTTTTTTTTTTTAAATCAGACAAAACGTTCAAACTGTCTACATTTACCTTCATAACCTCAAGCTATCAATTGGAGAGACGTACTTTACTCAGACATGCTGTGTACAAGCACACCTCTCTCAAAATGCCTGTAGTTTTTACTTCATGTACTCTACTGATGGGTTTTAGTTGCATATCGACTTCTCCGACACAGAGAAATGCAGTAGATCTCTGAAATAGTAAACAGTTCATTGTGATAAACGCCTCAGTGGGTGCTCTATTACGATTAAGTCTCAACACTTAGCTGCAGTCTAAGCTACGGCACCGGACAGATATAACACCAACCCATCCTAGATCTAAATGTGTCATTAAAAACACGAGGTAACGTCTCAGGTGTGGGAACGAGCTTTCTGAGATTACGCTGAACCAGTTTAGGCTGACTGCTAGCAGCAGACTGCAGCTGAGTGGCGTCGACGCGACAATCCATCTGTGAGTCTGTGAGAAGAGGACCCGACGACAACATATGGAGGGTGCTGCTCGGAGTGGCACTCTTCACACTCAGAGGAGGAAAGCTGACGGGATGCCGTCTCGTCACGCGTTCCTGTCTGCACAGCATGAAGCGGTATCAGGAGAGGCTGCAGGTGACCGCAGCTCTTATTGTTCGGCCCCACGTCTTTAGGGGGTTTTCACCCAGTCTAATCGTCTAAGAGATCCCCATCATCTGCTCTTACTTTTTAAATTTCATGTTCTGAGTTAAGAATGCCGGGAGGCCATCACTGACCAGCAAACCAAGCAGGGCCTTAAAAGATGGGTGTGAGGAGCGCCACTCGGGGGG
>NC_051431.1:20015273-20085064 GCF_001649575.2 Kryptolebias marmoratus
GAGGTTGCCTGGTGGACATTTGGAGTTTACAGTCAGAAGCAGGAGAGTGATGGGGGTGGGGTAGAGGGAGGGTGGGGCATGCAGTTTCAGCTACGTTTACTCCTGCAAACTAAAAAAAAAAACAACTACAGGACATGGGGGGGAAAGGGTTCAAAAAGACCGATTAGAAAATGGATTCGACTTTCACCTTTTCCTTTATCGCATCAACCTGAAAAGGAAATTCAGAGAGGCAACTTAAAGGAGGAAAAAACAAAACAAATGGGAGGCTCTCTAAACAGAATTTGGCAGAGAAAAGAGCAAACAGAGGACTTGTCACTTAAAAAAATAAAATCTTTCAGAGTGATGTGGGTAAATAATGCCACTTTTGATACAAATGCAGACTTGAGATTTATCTCCAAAATGTTAATTTAGTTTCTCAGACGTGTGGGGAAAACTAAAACACAGATACTAATACTTAACAGCTTCCAACTTATGCACAGTATAAATATTGTGCAATTCATCAAGAAAATTGTTTACTTTAATGGATAAATGAGCCATTGTTGCAGCCTATTACAAGAACAGCTTATTGAAACAGTGATGTGTGGCACATAGAGGCGATAATATTTGATTAATTCTTCACTCAGGTCTGCTTGCTTTTATGGTAGCAACACAAACTATGTTTCTGTCATCTAACAGATGAATGGCACAATGAGTAACACAGCAGTTATGAATCTCTTCTGCGTAACATTTGTATGGAAAAGTAGCTTGAATGAATTTAAACCAAAATGGAAAGCCCAGTGATGAGAGAAGCAAAGAAAGATGAGCAGGAACGGAGGAGAGAACAGCGAGAACTGAGGGGCCTGCTCCGTGATGCAGTGTAGGGGGAAACCGTTTACTGGTAAACGGTTTGCAAACACACTCGAGCAGCTTTTTCTTCAGCAACAGAGAGGTAGAACCACAGAGCAGGGATCATCCAGTGCCTATGCTTTGTTTCTGTAGCGCTCTTCTGACTTGGATTGACACTGAAAACCTGAGACGTGACGGTCTCCGCCGATAGGGTCAAGGATACAGGTTTGCAAAAACTATATTCTTTGCTGAAATTTGGGAGGATTTGTGATAAAATACCTACAAACAACATGTAGCTTTTCTTATCCATTTTGATTCATTAGCTGTTTTTTAACTGCAGTTTTTATTCATGTACCTACAAACAAACTTCCACTTTTTCCTCTTTAAAAAACAAACTTTGCAAAGCAAGCTCTCTCTGCACGAGCCACCGCTCGTACCAGCCAACCCACCTTTGAGAGATACTCCCTCATGACCTGGATGAAGTACGGCATAGAGAAGTCCATGATGTTGTGCCTCCAGGCGGTTTCCAGCACCACGTCTGGCCGCAGCAGGTCGTAGCAGGTGAAAAGGCAGGCGGCAAAACACTCCTTCTTGTCTTCGCCGAGGAACCACGCCAAGAGCTCCTCGGCCAGCTCGATGTCTTTGGACTCCGACGCGTACTGCATCGCATCCTGTAGGACGACAACTCAGGTCAGTGGATTTAATTAGGGGGAAAGAGTCCACATTGGGTATTTTGCATCACAGCACAGTTGTTGGTGTGAAACTTAAGGACGAAGTTCTTGATCCAGTTAAAGTGTGGAGCTTCTTGCACCTTGTAGAGCTTGTCCTTCTTGCAGAGCTCGACACTCTGTTTCCAGCGGTTGTTCCCTTTGAAAAGGTAGGCTGCGATCCTCCTAAATTCAATCAGCTCGTGCTTCTCAAGGCTCTGGGCCAGCGAGATGTTGTCAAAGTTATCATAAGCGTCGATGGATGTTCGCAGTGCCTACACAGACACAAGAAATTAAAGAAAATGGTTAAAAGGGAAAAAACATCTAATAGAATGAGGAATTTCAAATTGTATTTAGGATAAACCAAAAAACCCATCATACTGCATAATCCTCCTCAGCGATGAAGAGGTTGTTAAGTGCTTCATTCACTCCCTTGTTGTTGTGGTTCTGGACAGACCTTAGGTACGGTTTAACCAGAGGCAGCTGCTTCATCTAGACGACAAACCAGAAGAAAGATCATTACTGAGCAGCTTCCATTTTCAGTCAACTTTGACTGACGTCAACTTCCTCCAAATTATTTTTATAAGCCCTCATTTAAAATAACTTCACTTTGAGATGAAACTTTCATAAAAAAGATAATAAAATAAAAGTCCAGGACCTTGCTGAAGTAGTTGACAGCACGTGTGTGGTCCAGTCTTGGAGAGAGGACGATGAGCAGGTCATTCAGTAACAGTGGTTTAAATTCCAAATAAAACTGGATAGCCTTGTAGTACAGCTCCACATTTGCCACCTGGAAAAAACAAACAAACAAAAAAAAAAAACCAGATATTCAGGTGGCACAAATCATTTTTACCTTAATTTAAAACAAATGAATAATAATTAAAAGATCTGTTTTATGCTTAAACAGTTAAAAATAAAACAAGAAATAAAATCAGTCCGTCCCTGTATTGTTTTTATTTTTATCATTACCTTGGTGACAATGTCTTTGAACTGTCCTTCCTTCCAGGCATCAGCTGGATGGTTCATCATAGTGATGATGGCGTTGTCATATTCCTCATATTTGTCATAGAGGAACACTAACTCACCCCAAAGGTGGGCCTGCTCGGCTGCCCTGAGCACCTGAAACAGACATGCGTACAGATGATTTCACAAACTCATATTAACACTTTGTTAGTCTCTCTCCCCCATCACAACCTAAGCAGGTAGATTTGTGTAAGTGATTTCAGAAAAAAAACAAACAAAACAAAAACAAAACAAAAAAACCCTGCAAAGTTGAAGCTAAATTTCAGACCTACCTTAGGAATGTTGACACGAGACCAGAAGAGTTCCAGGTGTTCCCTCATCTTTTGGGGTTTAAACTTAGAATAGAGGATGGCCAGCTCGGTGAACATACCCATGTGAGCGCGCTCCAGCCCCAGAGCGGCCTCGAGCATGGTGATCAGCTCCTCAAAGTAACCGCGGTCCTGCAGGAAGCAGACAGACGGACTTAATGACAAAAACAAAAACCTGCATAAAAATGTACTTGTACAATTTTTTATATTAAAGGCGGTAAAGACTGTTTTATGCAGGTCCCATTATTTCTGCATTCACTCAATATAACATCGTAACAAAACAACTATAGCTACGTTCACACTGCAGGTCTTAACCCTCTCAGGCTCAAATTAAGTTTAGTAACAGGAAAAATGAGATATGTTGTTGCAACGTCTGCCTTGAGAGGGTTAATGCTCAATTCTGATTGTAGATTTGGGCAACTTTTACTGCAGTACCAATGAACCCCAAGACGCCTTCAGTCACAGATCTAACTTTTTTTTTTTCAGCTCTACATGATGCATCTGTTTTGTGTACAAGTTCATTAACGGATTTCTCACATTTACAGAAACTTAACTTAGTTTTTAAAACTATTCCTCCAGCTTTGCCACATACCTGGTAGTAGTTGATTAGTTCCTCCAGTTCGTCAGCATGGACGACAATATGCAGGCCACACATTTGGGCCAGACGGAACTCCTTCCCATCCACACAGGCAAAACAAACCTAGAAGAGCAGATAATGAGGGGAAAACAAATCATATGAAAGTAGACATTCAGCTGTACTAATGTACAAATAATGAACAGAACAAAGCTGTGTGAAAGCACCATTGTTCTTTGTAAATACATGAAACAGATTTGTCATTGCCCACCTCTTTCCAGGTCCGGGTGCTGTTGGCCTTGCGGGCTCCATCCACAGCAGCCTGATATTCTCCCAGGTGCACCAACGTGGACGCAAGACGGCCAAAGTTGGACACGTTGTTATAAAGTAGCTTGGCAGCTTCGTACATCTTGTCGTCATAACAACGATCACCCACCTACAGAATGACGAGAAGTGAAAGCAAGGTTAGCTTCGACGTCGCAAAGGAAGGAGTGCTGACTGCTGTGTGGATGTGCTTCCTGAGACCTACTTGTTGAATGTGAGCGTTGTTGGGACCATTGATGAACTCCTCCAGCTCAGCCAGACGGTTGGTTTTGGCCAGAGCAAAGATCAGCTCCGTCTCAACGTACGACTCCCGAGCCTTTTTACGAGCCATCTGCAGGAACTTCACCAGGTCCTCCCAGTTTCCTGCATACAAAACAACACCTCAGTTTTGTGCAAATAGTGGAATAGTTACTAAACATCATTAAAATGTCTTCAATAAATAAAATAATGCAGCTCAAGGTCAAATGATAAAATGCACGGATATAATAAAGAGCAGCTTACCACTTTGGGCTGCAGCTTGTCCCACCTCCATGTACGCAGAGGGGTCATCGGCCTTGATGTAAGAGTCGATGGCTTCCTTCACCATCCCCTTCTGAAGCTGGGCCTTCGCCAGCTGACTCCACACTGGAGGCTCATTGCAGCGCTCCGCAAATTCATAAGCTCTGTCCAAGTTCCCGATGTGTTCAATCAGAACCTGGACGTGGAAGAAAATTCAAAACAACTGAGCAAAGCTTAAAGTCAAAAGTTAAACCGCAATATTTGTAAAACATTTCAAACAAGAAGTAACAACAAAACCGTTACAGGCAAAAGCAAAAGTCACCTGAACAGCAGAGGTGTTGACATCAAATTTTCTGAAAATGGCAAAGGCCTCCTCAAACAGCTCATTACTGATGGCAATGTTTGCGATATCAGGGGCATCGTAGTTGTCTAGGCGGTTAATGTACTCCATAACACGTGTTCGGTCGGCTTTAATGGCCGTCAGGATGAGAAGATTCTGGAGGTTTCTGCAATAAATGCAGCAGGTTTTCAGTAAACATCTTATGACTGCATATTCAGATTCACACAATTCAGAAGGGTAAGATTTAAAAAGACAAAATTTTTTAACATTTTTGTTAGTCATTATTTATTTTTTTAAATCCAATATGTATGGGGTTGAGGAGACAGCAGGTGCTTCACCTGTGCTCACTGAAAACAGAGTTATCCAACACAATCTTTTCCAGAAGCTCAATGAGCTCGTTGGGAAGGTCAGCGGTCATGAAAGCCTTGACTGTAACAGACACCTCCTCTGGGTCTTGGGTCTCCGATAAAGCTGTCTGGACAACCTGCAGCAGAGGGACAGGACATGATGCTTAAACAAACAGGAAAAAAAAATACTTTTAATTAATGATGCAGATGTACTTTAAGACAAAAAAAAAAAAAAGTGTCTCACCACACTTTTCTTTATGTTATTATTGAGATGTAAAATAACTGAATGCAAAGAACTATTGCAAAACAGGACTGAACTGGATGCTGTCTTTAATAAAAACCACTTATGAATGAGTTCTCATGGCAGACTTTCAGAGACTTTAAGGGCTCAGACCTGGTCGATGAGAGGTCTTCTGTACTGGTTGGTCTCCAGCAGGACACTTGCCCACAGCTCAGGGTTCTTGCGACGTACAAGGTAGCGGGACAAACTCTTGAACAGGGAATTTTCATTGCACACCTAAAGCAGGACATACAAAAACAGTTAAAGAGAAAGAACAGCTCGGTAATGCAATTATATTATTTTATATTAACAAATAATTTAAGACTTAATCCACTACAACACAAGAACCAACACAACAAATGCTTTCAGATTTAACTTACATGAATGAGTTCCTGGTCACACTGTCCTCTTTCATAAGCCACACAGGCCAGGTGGGGGTCTCTCTTCTCACAATACTTGCCCACCACACGGCTGTCATAGTAGGGGTTCTCCCTCAAGAAGCGCTCAGGGTTGTTGTTGCTGTCGATGTAGATCTTGGCCAAAGCGTTGTGAGTTGCAGGCTCCTCACAACCTTCATGAATGCGAGCCTCCAACCAGGGCAGCAGCAACTTCAGCCTGAAGAGAGAAAAAATAAAATGCATATATACATTTTTTGTTTTTACATACTAAACAATGATTTAGGTAACATGCATAATTCTTCTCCAGCTTCAGTTTAAATTCTTCTTTCTCACCGGTTTCTCTTCTCCACTTCAGCAACAAGTTCATCAGTGGAGAACTGTCCTCGCACCACCATGATCAGGTTCTTAATCACGTCCTCAGCACAGTCTACGTCCAGTAAACCTCCAATGACTACAGGCAAACGGCTTGGGTTCACCTGGAACAAATGATCGACAAATTAGAACGAGTCCTTTTCAACCTGAACAGGTTCCTCTGAATCTATTAGCGTACCTTCTGAACGTAGATCTCAATGTATTTTTGCAGGCTGTTGCGATAGAGGTACAGAACCAGGTCGTGGACAAAATCAAAGCGGTCACAGACAATGATTAACGGTAGCTGGTCGGTCAGCTTGGCCTCCTGGTGAAGGGAAACATGTTATAAGTGACATAATCTGCACTACTGAAGTAGAACAAGAAAAGAAAAAGTCACAGATAAATCTTCTGCACTATCCACTTCTCACCTTCAGGAAGTTCTTCACGCGTTCAGGGTCGTAGCAGTTACTTTCTCTGCAGATTCTCTCCACCTCTTTGATCTGGCCCGTTTTGCAGGCGGCCTGAATATATTTGAAGTGGACCTCTGGATCCTGGCTGAAGTTCACAATGGAACCCAAGAAATAGAACAAACCTGAGGAGGAAAAAGTCATCGATCTGAACACTGGAAGTGACCAAAATAATTTGTTTTCACACATAAATTCTTGATAATGCCCATTTTACACATGTGCCTGACAACAGAAGACTGTACACACTGTATTCAGACAACCGGAAATATAAATATGGATACTTTGTTTACTAGAGAAGACTTCTTATAAGTGGGGGACAGAGCGGACAGGAAACGGGATATGATGCCAAAGGCACAGTATGGAAATCTTTTATAGTGTTCTGTTTACCAGATGTTGGATTCGGCTAAAAACGTATCCATAAATGTGACAACTTTGCTCTGATACAAGGGGTGTAACATTTCCCTCAAAGGGAATAAACTTTGCACAAGTCAGGAAGACTAGACTTCCACAGATGTGCAACTTACCCTCAAAGCTCTTGAATGACTCAAAAAGTTCAGTCAGGGCCTGAGTTGTAAGCTGCTCATGGTACTTGGAAGCCACCTGCACACAGATCTGCAGGTTCTGACGGATGTTGGCTGACAACATGGCCCTCAGACACTCCAGAGAGTCCTCCACTGAGAGGGAGCCAAAGAAATTCACCAGCCACTACAAAGACAAACAACAATTATGACTGTAAACTACAATTATACCGATCACAAAAATCAACACACACACTTTATTTAAAAAGGAACAAATTGCATGTTTCAATCATGTTTCTAAAACTTTATTTTTATCTGGTTTGTACCTCTGGGTTTAGAAGGTGTGTGTGCACCACAGCACGCTTTATATCATACAAGTCAGTGTAATGCTCCAGCGCCCTCTGCAGGAGGCCAGCCTTCTCACACAGCTGAGCCACATGGGCGCGATCATAGTGAGTGAACATCTGATTGCCAAGGATGGCATCCGCAACCTATAAAACACAAGAAAGGAAACAAACTTTAATCTCCGTTTGAGGCTTTGAATCAGTGGCAACATTTTCAAAAAGTGTAGCAAGATTTCTTAATTTATGTTTAATTCATTAAAAAGGATGTTTGAAACATTGTAGTTCTGAAAACCAATTAGTGATTGATTTTTCATTCTGGTTCAACTCAAAGTAGCAGCATTTCAGCAGCAGATTTATTGACGCATGTTTGTACCTGTGGCGCATGAACCAAATTCATTTCCAGCAAACGTGTCTGCAGAGGTCCTTCCATGGGTCTGTTGTTCTTCAGGGCATCCAACAGGAAGGATGTGCACTGCTGGATCAGGTTGTACTCCATGAAGACGTCAACAATCTGGAGAAACAAGCAAGTGATACGTTTAATAATTGTTAAATATTGTTGGTTTATTTAATGATAGTAGGGCTGAGCCAAACAGGTTATTCAATTCAAATAGATCTGGTACAGTTACTCCTCAAGTTCAGCTAAAGTGGTTTTACCTGTGTAATATCAGCAAGTGGCTCTTCATCCTGAACCAGCATCTGGGAGAACTGGAGGCCTTGCTCTGGACTGATCCGCATTACGTTCCTTAGCAGAAAGATCCAGTCTGGAGTGTAGCCGACCTACAAGGTTAACACATTCTCAGCACTCGCCATAATTTTATATAAGAATCATTAATGTAAACAATAGAAACACAGGTTTAAAACCACTTCTCCTGACATCTCGTGTTGTACAATAAACTTACGATGGGTACGATACTCAGTATCACACACCTTCTTGGCGTAAAGCACAATCTTCTGGAACTGTCCAGTCTCTGCGAAGCACTGGATGACTTTGTTGGGGACGTTGGCTCTGAGATAAACACTGAGGGCAAGAGTAGGGTCGACTGACTTCACCAAGTCTCCAAGCTCCTCAGAGCACTCCAGCTGAAAACACAAATCAGGATTTAGCTGAGATAAAGTCATTTCAGAACAAGTGTCAGTAAACCAGTGACGTGTCTTCCTCAAATATGGGCACCAAGTTTAAACTGATCACATTCAGAGGAAGGAGGTGGCAGTTTGGTTTGTGAACTTTAATTTCTATCATTTGTAAATGTATTGATCTGGAATTGGTGACACAGGCACCCAACTTCTTTGAGTGTTTATAAGGCTACATTATACAGATTTAGCAAACTTTTATTCAAAACTACTTACAGCTGAGGAGCATAAGAGTGTTATTGTAGTGAATGAATTCTGAAAACTTTTTTGGAAGGCCTTTTACCTTGTCCTCCTTTAGCCATTTCTCCAGTAACTGCTTGCGGCCCTGCTGAAGAACAGGCCTGCACAGCTCCAAAGACTCAAACTTATTAAGCTGGCCTTGATCCAGCAGGATGCCAAAGTACTGGAGCAAAGGAGACGTCTGGCCCGGTTGGGCTGGAACACTTTGGAACCTGCGGATGGTGTCTGGAGTTCGCAGAATGCCCTGTAGTTTAAAACCAACAAGATGCACACGTGAGAAGTGTTTAAACTTTCAAAAAACAAAACGAGATTCTATACCTACAATGCTTTATATCAGGAAACAAACAAACACTCTTGGTTATTTATAGAAATCTATTTCGTTCTAACAGCTTGAGCTGGTAAGTCGTCTATTTAGGTGCATAGAGGCACGGTGGCGGTACCTTGGGCGCGTTAGCCGCCACTTTGGCAGCCTCGGAGTAGTTTCCTGCTGCAAAGAGTGTGTTGAACTTGCGGGCAAACAGCTCCTCAGCACCAGCGAGGTTGTTGCGTACAGCCATGCGAAGAGCCAGGTCTGGGTTCTGGAGCACATTGGTGATGTAGGGAATGATGTTCTCCTCCTCCACGCATACAGACAGCACCTGAAAAAACATTTGCATGTTTCCTTTTTTAAAAAGCAACAGTAGACACATTAGCAGATAGATTTAATTATGGACTTAAACAACTGCACTGACCATCTTAATTTTTTATGCACTTCACCCATCAGTCTACAAAAATAAAGTAAAATCTTTCCCAAACTAATTCTACATCATTCCTCTTATTGAACTTATTTCCTGAGACACATTTTGTAACTTCTAACTAATGCCCATCTCAAAAGGGCTCTAACAGCTCAGTTATAAAAAAAGGTTAGAGAAAAGATTACAAAACTTTTAAATCATAATTGACAAAGTTGCAATAACAAATTATATTCTGTAAATATCTAAAAAGGAGTCATTTACAGGGCGTATAGTGTCATTTTTTCCTTCAAGCAGATACGGTAACTAAATGAACAGCCTTTAATTTACATTACTCCGCACACACTGATGGCTTTAGGTGACATATTCTAAAAATGTGTGCTTATCAGATTCCTTAAACACAAGGATCTCCTCGTGCTGCCATGAATCTTGTTAGATGTAATGTTGCTGCGTGCATGTGCAACACCCTGAGCTTTGCAGAGGGCCCGCAGGTTAGAGCCAGGAGAATAACAGGATTAGCTTGTGCAGTCTGCCCGGCCAAGCTTAGGCTTCCCACTGAGGCTGCCACATGCTGCCCGACACGGAAAAATGCTGCTGCAGTGTGATATTTTCTCAGAGATTTCCTCTGTCAAGGTCACACTCAAGGACCCACCCTGATATAGAAAGTGGCTGACACCAGAGGGACAGTGAATCACCAAACGTCGGCCGTTACAAACCTACATGAGAACACAGTTCATGTATGGGCACCGAGTCAGCAGACATGCATTCTAACTTAGACGCTTCTTAATTCTTGATTTATGTTACGCATTTCAAACATCACCAACACCTTTAATCACACATTTAAAATCTCTGATCTATGAAGCACTGTCAAAGTGTAAAAAGGCAAAACGAAGCATTTCTAGTAAACATGCCTCGCCCACGGAAATTCATTAGGTGTTGATTGAATGTGCAAGCTGTGACCACAGAACATGGATCCAACAAGTCATTTCCTGTCAATGCGAATAAGACGCAGTTTGCAGAACGTCGCAGCATTTAGTTGTCAGATAATGGGGCGCATTACTCCTTGGTCTTTAATAATGTGACAACATCCGCTTTTACTGTTCAGTTTTGTTTAATCTCGGGGTCCTGCTGCAATAAAGTCACAGATTCAACAGCGGCAGTAAATCTGTAGCCTTGATCTCAAAATGTTCGTGCAAGTGTAAAACAGTACCTGTCCTTTCCTGTTAACTCCGATGATACCAGCTGTAGGTTCATGAGGGGCAGTGACAAAGATGGTCTCTCCACTGATCCTGTTCATGTAGATGCAAGTTCCTGTCTCAAGGTCGTACAGGTGGATGTAGCCATATTTGGTGATGAGAAAGACGACATCTTGCTTGGAACTGATCTAGATGTCCCGAAATAGACAGAAATAGAGCTCATTATGAAAAGAAATAAAATATGATGGAGTTTTGACAGACACCAGATGTAAGTGTACTGAAAGGCGGTTCCAAAAAGCTTGTTTAAAACAGCCATTTCCTTACAGATTTTGTTTGTTTTTAACAAAATAAGAGTCCAGTTTCTTAAAGTGCACAAAGAACATGCTATACAAGTCAGATAAAAACAATTTTCTTTAGGTTTCTACCTGCATGGCAACAGGGAAGTCATTCTGGGCTTCTGGAGGAAAGAAAACATCCACAGCTTTTTTGGGAAATGGTTGGTTTCCAGTTGGAGGAGTTCCCACTTCAATAATATGAAGCTAAAAGAAAGAAAAAAAAAAAAAGTCAAAAGGAGACAAACTGGAGCATCTTTTAAAAGCAATAAGTATCTAGCCAAACACTGAATGAATTTTTATTTCTCCTTTAAAAAGAGAAACGGTTAGTCAAGACCTCGCCATCTTTGCGCTGCTGATAAATCTTACTTTTCCTCCTGCCTGTCCCCGCACAGCAAAGCAGAACAGAGTTGACTCTTCGGTGTTGCCTTCCATCTTGAACTGTGCAAAGCCTGCAGCATGACCCTCGATGGGCTGAGACACTTTCCTGTCCACTGAGTACAACTGCATGGCTCCAACAACACGGTTTTGCTTAGGAGGAAAAAAAAAAAAAGAATTTATGCTTCAGGACATAGGTGTGAGCAAATCAATGTGACATTCTGACCTTTCATTAAAATGCATTTAACTCTTAGCTGGCCTTCGGTACTCTTAGTTAGCCTTTCAGTACCTTTAGTTTAGTTTTTATCATGTCTGATTAACTGAGGTTTTTAAATCCTAGTCCAGTTTGTTAGCTTTCATTATATCCTTGTTTGGTTTTTCTCAGTTTATCTTGTGTGTGTGCGTGCGTTTCATTTAGATTATCCTAGCTCATGTTTTAAGATAATTTATGCGTGTTTTGACTCTGTATTTGTGTGTAAAATGTTGTAAAGCACTTTGTATCGCCTTGTTGCTGAAAAGTGCTATACAAATACATTTGCCAACTTCCTTAGAATTTAAATCTGAAGCGTTTGTTTACATTGTGCAAATTCACCTGTGCTGAAATACCAATGAGCAGCAACCACTTCTGTTTGGCATCAGTGCGATAATTGATGATCTGGCAGCCTGCCAGGCTGGAGTGACGGTCAAAGACTTTGATTGGCTGAGAGTCCCCCTCCATGCTCCAGTGGTAGACCGCGTTGTCCGTGACCAGGGCGACGGTGTTGAGGGAGATCCACTTCCAGAAAGTCACATCGTCCGTCATCGTGTGAGCCTTCATCTTGCTCTTCATCTCAATGTTAAAGATCTGCAGGGTCTTTGCAGCTAGAAACATTAAGAGCCAAGGTTAGCAAACAGTGGCAACTTAAATGCTGTGACCATCCTCCACCCTCCAAATAAAAAAAACAAAAAAAAACTACAAATATACTTAACAATATGTTGTGATTAAAGCCACAACACGCCACTTACAGAAAACTTTGGGATTATCAAACCAAAAAGCAAGGCCAACAAGAAGGCAATCAAAATGGATCTGCATTCACTCACATTAGATGCAACAAGCTCTTCATGTGAAACTTATTATATTCAATTGTTAATGTGAATTTACTGTTTTAAAACAGCATGAAAGGGGCACCAATTCCCCACCACCCCAAACAATACCAAGCTGTGCAATAAAAAGGACTAAATTATGTGAGTGCAGGTTGATTAATGTTACCATTTTAGTTCTACAATATTGTGTAAAATGTAAATAAAAACAGAATGCAATGATTTGCAAATTTCATTTAAAAAAAGCTGCTGGAGGATCATTTTGCAATAAATTAGGTTAACTGGAAATGGGTCAGTAAGAGGAGCCTTTTAGAGAGGCTGAATCTCTCAGAAGTAAAGATGGGCAGAGGTTCACCAGTCTGCAAAAAACTGTCTAAAAATGGTGGAACAATTTCAGAAGAATAATTTCAGTTTGCCCAATGGAAAATTGAGTCCAGTCCATAATATAATAAAGGAACTCTTCAGCCCCTCAGGCAGCTCTGCATTAAAAACTAGTTCCACAAATCACAGCCTGTAAACACAGTTCACCATGCCTTCCACTAATGCTGCTTAAAGCTCTATCATACAAAGAAGCCATATGTGAACATCCAGAAACACTGCCGTCTTCTCTGGGCCAAAAATGGACTGAGGCAAAGAAGGAAACTGTTCTGTGGTCAGACGAATTGAAATTTGAAGTTCTTTTTGGAAACCATGACCTGCCTGCAGTCCAGACCCTCACCAATAGAAACCATTTGACGCACCATTAAAACAACAACTCTAAAGACGGACCAGGACTGTTAAACAGCTGGAGTCCTCCATCAGACAAGAATGGGACAACATTCCCCTCCATAAACTCTTTAGTTCCTAGACCACTGGTGCCCAATCCTGGTCCTGGAGGGCCTCTATCCTGCAGATTTTAATGTTTCTCTGCTCTTCAAGCTCTGCAAAAGCCTGTTAACCCTTTATTCATTCAGAACAGGTGTGTCAAAGCAGAGAAGCATCTAAACCATGCAGGATAGTAGCCCTCCAGGACCAGAACTGGACACCACTGTTCCAGTAGTTTACAGACTGTTGTTAAATAAAAAGGGAGGATGCTTCCCAGAATAATGCAAAAAATAAAACTTTAACAATTTCTTAGTTTAAACATTTGATACGCTGACCATCTTCTATTCTGAGAACAATGTTGGTTTATTTGCAAATCACTGCTTTCTGTTTTTATTAGCATTATACACAACGTCCAAACTTTTTCAAATTGGGGGTGTAATTTTCACAACTGATTCAATTTTCTTTTCACTGATCATTTTCTGACCTTTTAAAGTTCCCATCTTTTGAAAAGGGATTTAAAAAACAAAGAAAAGTCAATTATCTTTGACTCGAAACTACAAAGGTTTAAACCTCCTTTTTGTTTTGATGACTGGACAATACTTGTATAAATGTGACGGCAGTGGCGCACCCTGTAGCAATTTTTTTAATGCTGTGTAGAAGCTCGAGCAAAAACCAGGTAAATTAGGAAGTGATGTCTGCAGGAAAACTAATTTGGAGTGCAGTAAAGGTGAAATGGGCGAAGTTATGACCTCTGACAAGCTGTCAGCCACTATCACCTACAAGCAAAATTACATTTTTAATTTGCTGTTAAAGACCTATGGGGATTCGCACAAAAAATGTCATCTTTTAAAGATGTAATGTGATAATTTGGCTGGGTGTGAATGCAGATTGGCAAAAGACGACAACAAAGAAGACAGATGTGACTTTGGGAGGGATGCTGGACAGATGCACTCACACCCACTCTTAGCTCTTCAAGTTTAGTGTTAATGAAGGTAAGACACTACTGCTTTGCAAAAACAAACAGTTCATAGATTAACCACAATAAATCATTAAGAAGCTGTTTATACACCATGAATGACAATACAGCAATGTTTCCTAAATATCAAGTTGTGTGTATTGTTATTTTTAGGATAAATATTAGCAATATGCTTTGAATAAAAATACAAGTTGTATTAAGTTTTTTATTTTCTCTTTTAATCCTTTTGTTTTAAGAATAGTTGTGCTTAAAGGTTTTTATAAGCTTTTCAAGCCTCTTAGATCTTTAGTAACTTAATTTCTGTGGACGCAGTCAGTAAATCTTGCATATAACTAAATAATAATGTTTAAAATGTTATTTTAAACCTGCAATAAACATTAGTATTTGCAATATAAGGGAAAAAAAGCTAGCGGTGTAGGCCACAATTGTGCAACAATGGGGAAAAAGGGAACTAAGTGAAAGAACGGCAAGGATCAAATCTATGCAGACACATTCAGCGAAAATTTATTTTATCCATGATCAAAGATTTGACACCGCCACAGCATTTGCACTTACAAAATGATATTGTTAAAACATATTATTGAATAAAATTATATGTCTGCTTTAGATTTTATTCTTTGCTGTAAAAAAAAAAAATGAGTAGGAATGGTTATTAAAATAAGCACATTTGTCTGAGGTTCCCTCGGATATTGATCAAAAATACTGCACTTCAAATGCAACAATATGTTTGTAAAGTCCAACAGAAATCATCAAAATGGACAAATGTTGTGAAATATTCAACTCATGCAACCTAAATTAGATTATGAACTTAACCAGCTCATAAGAAGGTTGACTATATAGTCATTGGGACATAATGTTTAAATATATTTGACTTTGCCACTAAAGAGTGTCTCAAACGTCTCTAAATGTGCTTTTATTTTTACAACCATGAGTTCAGGTTCTTAGAAAAGGTAACCAACAAATTTCTCTTAGATTGTAACCAGACACTACGTCTGTGTCTATGGATAGAAGGTCTGTATAAGGCAACGTGGTGCTAACCTGTAATGCTTTTTGTATGCGCTATTCCCATTTTTAAATACAACTTAATATTAAATGATGGCTTTTATTGTCACTACTAAATCGTAATGTGGATATTGGTGTTTTGGTGGTCAGAGATAGTGAAATGTACATTTTATAGATGTTTGTTTTTAGTTTTTGTTTAAAAGTTTATTCTAATAAAAATACATTCAGCAACATTACCATCATATTTACAACAAAAGCTAAAAAAAATAAAAGCATGCAAGCACAATATTTGCAGCTTATCACCCATTAGGCATTTTAAATTAAGATGTTATTTATGTCTACATACTGTATTTGTTTTATAATAGTCTGCTCAAAATCATTTTGAAAATGATCAGCTTAAATATACATTACACATATACGATGTTGCAAATGAACAAACAAAATCTTTAAAAAAAAGTCTTTAAAGCTACAATGATTTTTAAGGCTTGTTTTCTGCTACTGTTTTCAGTTCAAGCACAGACTAAAAAAAAAAAAAATACTGTGTAAACATTTCAAGACAGTGCATACAGGAACACTTTGACAACTCATGATATGTAAAGTTCAACTCACCGTCTGCAAACATAAGAGAGCAGTAAGAAATGGAAAAAAATAAAAGAAAAAAGAAAAACAAGCAAAACAGACAAAGCATTTATGACAGCATGACATTATACTAATACTGCTGCTACTTTTCCTAAGAAGAATACTGCGTTTTACGTCAAATTTTACACTACAGTGTAGTTGTTGACAAACAGAGATGGGGGGGGTCTATTTATGAACATTAAAATGAAAAGCAGACTGTGACAGCTACATAACAAACGATTAAAAAAATTACACAAATGACCCCAATGTATCAGAAAATGACAAGAAATACGAGCAGCTTTTAGCTTTGAGATTATGTGCCTTCTTTTTTGCTATGTGCTACGTGCATTTAAAGCCGCCTCTTACCTTTGAGGGCGATCACTTTGCTGGCGGGGTTCATGATGGCGCTGTCGGCGGAAATGGGGCGGCGGATGGGATTGTTGGGGTCGGCCATGTCGATGATGACGACCTGGGCCTGCTCCCCCACTTTCTCCCTCACGCAGATGAACTTGTCGGACTCCATGGTCAGAGTGCTGAAGCCAATGTTGGCTGGGTTGATCCCCAGGTTCTGGAGCTGTCGCGTGAAAATAAATAAAATAAAATAAAAAACGAGAAGCGTTTTAATGGTGGCAGATAAATGACCTCCAGCTCCCAGGGAAAACTATAAATTATCACACAAATGGTAGATTTATCTATTTCAAGTCCAACTATACAAAGAACACTGGTTTACAATTTAAAAAAAACAAAAAAAACAAACAGTTCCAAGCATCAATATTACCTTTATAAAGACAATTTACATCAAAAATGGTCAAAGTAAATACATATAATAATAACAAATAATTTATCTGACAAGGTTAATTCTCCTCTCTGTGAGGGTAAAACATACACAGTTGTACAATCTTTAAAACTATTGGGGTCAAAAGCATCTTATTGTTTCTATATTTTTTCAGAGAAAGGGGCTCCAAGGTGCTTTTATGAGCACATAATGGCCCCCCATTTTGGTGGTGTACATATTTATCACCGAAGGCAAAAGTGATGTTTTTGTCCATGCATGTGTTTATCTGTCTATAGTATTGACAAAAAGACCTTGAAATTGGTACAATAGGTTTTACACAGCAATACAAGACATGATTAGAGCCTCCAGATTTCTGATTGAATACAGGTGCGTCAAACTCTCCATCTCAGCCACCAGCCAAGATACATTTACCAGACGAAGGAGTTTAGAGACTTTAATTGTGATTCATTGTCCCCACCCAAATCATAAAACAACATTTATCATACATGACCTGCTAAAAATCAAGACTCTGTCCAGGTATCTTGAGACAACAAATATGACATCTTCACACATGTAAAACGACGCTCTAAAAAGTCCACTTACACCCAAGACGATACAGAAAATGTTAACTCAAGAAGCTACGTGCAAATCTAACCATCCAACAGAGCCAGCAGCTGGGACATGATTGCATGTTAAGCGTGTGTTTAATATATACAAATAAATAAAATTTTAAAGATTTTAATTTTAGACTTTGCTTCTGAAGAGCTAAAACTTTGTAATATTTTGAACGGGTCTTGACAGTCCAAAGAAACAGTTTTCTTTGGACTTTGGCTACTTTTTTTGGCTGTCTAATCCTCGTACCTGACCATGACAACATAACCATGTGCTATATTCTTCAAAGAAAAAGAAAAAAAAGGCAGAATCAATGTCATGCTTTTAGACAAGTAGTTAAGATAGACAGGTGACAGAAGCGGAGAGGATCATAATAATTAGTTATTGATCAAGTAAAGTTTTCAGCTTATTTGGACTCATCTTATGGGATCTAAAATGCATCAAAACTCACTGTATTCGGCATTCTTGTAGAAAATGAGTGGCTGCTAAAAAAAAAAAACTGCACAAAGGTCCTGTTTAAAAATTGGTTCATCTGCAAGGTTATGTGTATAAACCCCAGTTCATCCCTTGAGAGGCACAGATAAAAATAATGATTATTTGAAAATGGTCAGGTGAAACTAAAACGCAATTCAAGGGCAGAACACTTAAGAGCCTAAAGAAAAGTATTTCTCAAAAATCACATTCAAGGGTTATGAAAAGTCGACGAAAGACGAAATGAAGGGATGACTCAAGACTTTTGCACAACGCTCTATGTGAGAGAATTTGTTTATATTTATTTGTTCATTTATTGACGGACCAGCTAGTCTTTCTCGGACGAAAGGAAGGATAGAAATCCCTGGTTTATCAACCCATCAGCTGACTTAAAAAAAAAAAAGGAAAAGGCCTGTCGTGACACCGCTGTGTGTGACTGGAGGCTGCACTTGTCAGACTGCAGCTGACCGTGATTTCAGCGCACCGCTTAACAAAACGGTCCTCTACCGGGAGAGTTTTCTAGCGTTACTATTTTATTCATTTACTTCAAATACACACATCTTTCCAAACGATAATCCGCGACACGACTCAGCGGTCGAAAAACAAATAGCTAAGCGTCGGCTGTGAATTGTGTGGTTAAAGCGGCGTGGCTCCAGCATCCCTCGCAGACACGAACAGTTAACGGTTACCGAGCTAATGCTAACAGCTAGCCGGATAATTAAGCTAGGCGACGCGTCAAGCGCTACAAATAAAACACTTTTTCTGCTAATATTTGTATAAAGGATGCAACACGGAGAGGCTCGCCTTTCCGTGCGAACACGCAGAAGCGGGAGGAATGAAAAAGCGGCAGCGTAAAAGCAGTTTCTGTGTTTTTATTATTTAGCTGATGGATAAACGGGGGAGGGGAGGTCATTCATTTGCTGCGGGTATTTGACGTTTAACGTTAGCTTGGCTAGCGAGCTGTCAAACGATCGCAATGCATGGAAAATTACCAATTAATTGACATGATAGGCGTTACAGACGTGCTACGCTTCTCCACGTTACCTGCAGGTGCTCCTGGAAGCGGATGGGCAATATCTGAGCCATGGCGGTGGTTTTCTCGAGCCTCCCCGGAGTCGTGAAATCCTAGCCGCTGCAGCTAGTTAGCTAGGCAGTAGCACCGCGCTAGCTAGGCTATACGACCTCCTTCCCTGTAGGTCGGAGCTAGTCAGTGGAGGAAAAAAAAAAAGGAAAAAAAAGATGCTGCACGATGAAACCAAAAGTACGAGTTGCTGCGCTGTTGGTCGCGTTTCCCGGAACCTGGTGCCGCTGGAAATGTCGGATTTAAGACGCCTTCCGCGCGTGCTTCCTGCACAGCAACGATGGGCAGCGGCGGCTGTGGCTGAGCTGCTCTCTGAAATCCGCAATGGCGGCGGAAACAGCTCAGAACCTTTCCCCCCCTCTCTCCTCTCTCCGGAAGCATCCAGGGAGATCTGGAAGAACACTGAAGCTTATGGCAACTATTTCAAGTTTTTTGTTTTTATTAATTCATTCAAAAAAAAATTACCTTTCCCTCCCCTCCGCCGGGTGTTCCAGATTGCACTCCGTAAGATTATCTCATTATTCACCCATGTGCGTCAGTTCAACTAATTAGGTTTTTTTTTTTAAACACCCTAAAGCAAGTCTTTAAAGCTGTTAGTATAATAATCAGAGTTAACTTCAAGAAGCAATGATGTTGGAAAGTAAACTCAGGAACCCATATTTCAAACTTTGGTTTAGAAAGCATATTTCGAATTACTAAATTTAACAAATTACCTAAATATAGTACATTTGGCTGTAGATTGTAAAAATCTACATCTCTTGTGTCCCTGTAGAGTCTAAAAATTTGTGTCAGTCATTTTATACACATGGTTGAATGTATTTGTTTTTAGAAAGCAATAACTAACATTTATTTCGAATTACAATAAGAATTTTTTTTTTTAAAGATATTTGCACAGTGCTTCTCCTCCCTTTGGACAACTTAATGTTTGTATTAAAACCTTGGTATTTTAACTATATGTAAAATTCTCCTACACAGTTTTACAATTTTTGCAGTGCAGCTGTTTATTAGACTTAAAAAAATAAACAAGAGAACTACCAACATTCATATTACACCCATCAACAGAACTAATCTAAGGAACAAAGGGTCTGACATTTCTGTTACTAGGATGTAAAACTGGAGCACAGACAAGGTTTTCACAAAGGGGTCACCTGTGACCTTGAAATCATTAGGGATCACCCTCGACCCACGAGGTGTCTAGCTGTGCAGTTTGACATTTCTATGTTAAAGGGTGTTCAATTTGGAGCTCAGACAAGAAACTGTTCACAGCTGGATGATGCCAAACCATAATATGTCCCGTTTTAGGACGGGCGAATAAAAAAAAAAAGACTCGGAACAAAGTGATGCATTTTAAAAAGCAGCTGTATTCGACTATAAAGGCATTTCTAATCCAGTGTCTCTAAGCCATTTTATTTATGCTTCAGTGTAAAAAGCCTAGACTAATAGAAAAAGAACCCCCCCCGAAAAAAATTACAAAACAATCAATAATAAAAAAGAAAACCCCACTCACCAGTCATTTCAATTAAAAATAGAAACAGCATTTTCATTTTAGCTAACATTTTCCCTCAAAACAAATATATTTCCTTATATATAGATATATATTTATATATTCTCAAGGCAGTTGTCATGGCCAAATTAATTGACCTCATCATGGCCATTATTTCACTTTTCAAAATTAGAAAAGAAAAGAAAAAAAAACATGTCTGAAGTTAAAGAAAAACAACTGGCGGAAGCACGTGACGCAGGGGGACCGCTGCCTCGGCCGACAGGTCAACGTCTCAATCTGAGTGAGAGGGAAAAAAAAACAAGTCTATGAAGGCAGTGTGGCGCACAGACACACCTCCTCCGGAACAAGTGCAGTGCAAAGAGAAATAAAGTTCGGACTCATTAGAAAACTATAACAGTCCTCTTTCACAGCACTCAGGTCGGCCATCAGCTTCCCTTTCGCTCGTCTCCTCTTCCTCTGGCATCTGTCGTCGTGGCGATGAAGGCGACTTTCTAATTGTTGGCCCTTTCCCGGAGCTGATATCCCACTTGACGGCGGTGAACGAGCGCGGCTCTCAGATCCATGCTCAGATTTGACAGTTCCGCCGCCTTCTGCTACCATTATAACCTACGAGCAAATGTATGAACAACTGTGGCAGAAAAAAAAAAAAAAATCTGCTGTTACAGTAAAAATTCAGTTAATACACTGTCCCTGAATACTGAAGACGGCTCTATCAGTAATGATGCCTCTGACAGCAGAAGAGAGAGGACACAAGTAGGAGGATTTCCGCAGCAGAGATGACTAATTACTGAAGCAGCTGAAGCTTTGTGCTCTTTTCTTCTGATGAGCAGATCGCAGGGCAGATGATGGGATCGGATGAACCGACGGGGGGAAGAGATTGTGCACCGGCGCCGATCGTCCGAGAGTGCTGGATGGCGACGTGAGGAAATCCCTGGATTAACGTTGACATGAAGCGAGTATGTTTGTTGTACGAATAAAACGAGAATGCTCACGTGTTTGTGTAAGATTTGATAGGAAAAAAAAAGGAAGAAAAAAAAACAAAAAGGTGAAAGAGAAATCCCTGGGCTATACAAGAAGAGGAGAGGGTGCTGAGGAGAGGTCCCGATGTGCCTCCATCGCCTCCGTGTCGCCCTCCCCTCCGTTACACCTGACACGCAGCAGGACTATGTGTTTCTCTTTTGCAGCTCCTGAATAAAGGCTGTGGAGGAGGAGAGGGTGGGGGAAACAAACAGTGAACACATGAAAGACTTCATCCCGCCGCAAAAAGATTATTTTGATCATCTTTAAGCATTAAAACGTCTCACCTCCAATAATTTCCTCTTTGACTTTTTGCAACTCTTTCCGCACCTCCTCCAAAATCTCCTGCAATTTGTAAAAAAAAAAAATGCAGATTTAGTCATGATTTGAAATCTAAGAACGTGTTTACATGCACTGAATTTACTATTTTTTTTCTTCAAATCAATGCAGAACCAAAGCAACCGTTCAGGGACTAGGATGAGTCTGCACTGTCTGGATTTAAACAAGCAAAGAGCAATAGAAGCTGATGGATGCCATTGTAATAAAATCAACATAGATTTGCAGTATTTTAATGTAGAAAGTACAAAACAGTGCTATATATCTAGGCTACCCAATATAAGAAACACAATAAGAGTGCTTTGCAGTTCCACAAGCAGAACAGGAATGTGGATTGTAATCTATGAGGAAGTGTTTGTATGAGCGCTGCCAACATGAGCAATATGACACCATTACTTAAGATTATATTATTGTAACCCAATGAAACTGATCTCAGTTTAAAATCTGGTTTGTTTTTTAAACAAATATTATTCTCCCACATTTTCCCCCCTTCTAATCATGGACACAGTTACAATGCTGTATCGGGTCTTAATGGGTTTGAGAGTCTCCAGTATTGAGTTTTGGGAATCATTTCCAATTTCAGTGCATGTAATCACTCTCTTTCATGTGCAGTTGAAGAACTGAACGTGCTGGCTGGGCAAGAAATTCACCTGTTTCATTTTCTCTAAATCAGAGTCCTCCGATGAATCGCTATTATTGCTCGGACCCTTTGCCCTGTGAAAAGACGAGAAAGAGACAAATCCACATACATCATGTTTATGTTTCACAGCAAAAAAATAAAAAATAAATAAAGCTCTTCATTGTCAGGGTAATCAAACCAATCACAATGGTACAAGAAGGACGAAGAAACTGTGAACGGAAAAGAAGGAAGCGAGATGAGAGTAAGCTGATCAAAAACTAATTATTCATTCATTCAGTTAAAAAAGTGCCATTGTGAAAATGTTTTTGTTTTCTCAAGCAGTTTGTACTGCGTGGGGTTTGAGACAGCAGAGGATAAACTGGCTGTGTTCAGAATGAGGTTAAACATCACCCCAGCAATAAAAAAAAAAAAAAAGTATGAATCACACAGCAAGGCTTTCATCTTATTCGACTTTCAGAGATAAAACATCTCCAGGTCCCCTGGGTTTACATGTATGTCACCCTCTGATCCATTAGATGGAGCTATCAGATGTTAAATCTGCTACCCACAGCGTGCAGGCTGTGGCAGAGCCGAGCTGGCCTGAGGCAGGAGGGGGGAACAAGAAAAGCGAGGAAAGCAAAAGGAAGCTGAGGTCACGATGGAGTGGGACAGCAGCATGTATACCTTAAAACTTGGGACAATGAGGTGTCCATGCTCTTGGGGATGGAGTTATTCCTGTTAGTGAAACACACACACACACACTCTCCTCTTAGAATGGAACTGAATGACATTCCCACACAAAAGCGCTTTTGTCCTCAGAGGGAGACAGATGTGGATGCGGTAACAAAACAATTACACAAACACACGCCATGATGGGGAGCTAGTTGTGAGGTGAGTACAAACACCAGACACCTGTTGGTTACAGATTTACTGATGGCGGCAGCACAAATATTCACAAATCAAATATTACCTGACCATAGACGCTTTCTCCCAAGGTTTTCTTAGCGTATCTATGAGGCAAATATATAAAAAAATCCATGAGCTGCTCATTTTAATTTTAAATAAGAGATATATTTGACGTCGGGGAGAATGTAGGTGGCATGCTGCAAATATGACTGTTCAGTTCTCACCGCTTTGACCTTGAGGCTCTGAGTCATCCTGTGCAGAAGAAAAAAAACACAAACAACACTGAGTCACTCAACTATTTCTTCTTTAAACCCTCCATCGTCTACGAAAAAGGATTTAGTCTTTCATTTGCATAGTTGCTTGAAAATAATGCGACTCAAAGAAGCGGACGCTTACATTATCTTGTGTCTTCACAGGTGGCTTCTCGGCGCTATTTGCAGCTTTCCTCCTGATGGAAAAAGAATTGCTTTATGATATTTCATCAAGAGGAAAAAAAAAAACTTAAGAGTTTGAAACACAAGAATGACCTATAAATGTCATAATTCACTTGGAGTGTAAAAAAAAGATCTAAACTCATCCAAACTAGGCATTTTATGCGACTGCAAACTTCACCCACCTTCGTGCCAAGATGGCACTCATCTCCCCCATTAAACCACCTCCTCCTCCTCCCCCTCCTCCTCCGATGGATGAGGTGCTGCTGCGATTGGGGTCGGCTCTGCCCAGTGGAGCTGCGGAGGCCGAATCCTCCTGCTGTGGGCGACAGGGGCAGTAAAAAACATGGAGGGCGGTGCCGTACAACAGCCCTCAAAGTCTCCGCGACTGTTAAGTGCATTAGTGGAACAACAAAACATCAACCGTAACCTCAGAAGAGCACACAACAGAATCAGTTACTACACGGCAAACATTTTGACTTGTGCGAGCAGAATGAGCGCGGGTGTATTTCGACATTGTTATGAATGGTTGCATTACATTCAAATCAGCTACTTTATAGATTCTTGTTTTGTGAGGAATTATAAAAAAAAAAGTTGCCAAAAACTCACCTTGGACACCTTGCGGAGTTTAGCCCCCGCCAAGGCAGCTGCCAAGCCCCCAGCTCCTGCTCCTCCACCAATGCCACCAATGCCATCTCCTCCTCCTCCTCCTCCTCCTCCTGAAATGGGCAGAGGCGGGGCTGGGGGAGGTCCTGCGGGAGGAGGTCCCGGGGGAGGAGGGATGCCAGCAGCTGGGGGAGGGCCAGGGGGTGGTGGGGGAGCCGGAGGTGGAGCGGGGCCTCCTGAGGGCAACGGTGGAGCTGGAGGAAAATGGGGGGACGGTTACTAAACATTAGAAAATCAAAAATGTATGTGGTGACACTATGGCCAATTTTACATTAGGCCAAAGATAAAATAAAATAAGAAATGAAATCAAGGTTTGGTCAGAACACCAGTAATGGCAACATGTCACCAAGGTGGCCCGTGTTCTTCAGTCTCAACTTAAACTGTGACTTTAAACAGTACAAAGTTCTACTTGGGTGACATGTCAAATATATTTAACATATAGAGCGCTGTTCCACTTTAATGACTGAACCATCAGGAATACATGTTATCAGCAGCCTTTTATTTAGCCGTTTGCATCCATTTTACTGGTAGTTTAACCTCTCCCAGGCGAATGAACAGGAGGGTCGGAGGACGGAGCTTTTTTTGTTATTTAATGCCACGCTGTTTATCTCATATAAAGAACCGAGGTCAGAGGGCCAAGGTCTCTGAGTCACAGCTCACCGCTGCGATACGCTATAGTGTTTTGAAATAAACATTCATAGTGACGAAAGGGAAATTGTGACAAAGCCTCAAAATATTGTAATATTAGTTTTAGGTCATATCACCCAGCCCTAACTCTACTTTATTCTAGCTTTCTTCTCCAGATGTTTGAAACACGGCACGCCAAAAAAAGACAAAGCAAAGGTTGATAGGTTGATTGATTTAGTAAGTTTACCAGGAACAATAATAACAATAAATCAGAAATTGCTGCCCATTTTGAAGTAAAAGTGAGACAGAGCTTAAAGAAATATGCTCAAATTGACTTATGCACCCAAATACCCAACAGAAATAACGGAGTGTCAACTAATACTGAAGCTTGTTGTGGTTAAATGCAGTAATGTCAAGCAGCCCAGGTGTTTCCTGACCTGCAGCAGCTTGTCTTTCCCTCTCCAGCCTCTCTCTTTCCTGACGCTCCCTCTCCTGTCGTTCCCGGTCCTGCTGTTCAATCCTTTGCTGCTCCAACCTGTGAACGCACACCTCAGTTACAGTCCATGTAAACATCCTCCAAACAAGCAAAATCGACAGATTTTAAGTTGTTATAAATATTTTTAAAAAACTCCAAATGATGTTCATCTTAAAATGTGTGGTGAGTTCATGCACACAGAAGTCCTGAAGTTAAATCCAGTACAACTTTAATTAAGGGGTGCCAGTATAAACCTTACAGCACCCTCATTATTATTCTGTTTAATCTTATTTTTCCACTTCAGTCACAGTTGCGGCATTACCAGAACCCATCAAAATGTGCGACCTAATCAGGACAAGTGTACTATGACTTTTAGTGCAATACATTATACAGCGTAGAAAAATTCATTAAAAGAATTAAACAAAAAAACATCTTATAGACAATGAGAATTTGCAAAAAAAGAGTGAGAAAACCCAGCCTTTGTTGGAGCTCTATGGCTTGGATGGTACTTCACAGAAGAAACATTCAAAGTTTAAACGGGACACAGAAAGTTGGACTTTACACCACTGAAGAGACAAAGTTTTATGACTTCTAAAGATTTTTACGACAAAACATTCACTCTAGACTGTCATGATATCAAACACCAACTTTTGAGATGTCTAGACTTTCCAAATTTTTGCCAATAAACTCTATTTCCACAGCCTTTACACTTATTTCTCAGCTTATACATGAAAATGTAAGCACTTGTGTCTTCTTTCACCCAATGTGTCTCTCACTAATTATGGTTTTTCTCAAATCCCCCCCAGAACGCAGAAAGTACACATCCATAACTCTCAGATGTTCACCGTATCGGAGCTCAGGCGTTTCTTTACAAAAACCAGAGGTGAATGTTATTTTTATCTCCTCAGATCTCCTACATCAACACTGGAGAGGCAGGAAAATGGACCAGATGCTTCTGCCACTTAAAGCTCCGGGATTGGTTCCAAGTACAAGTTTGTGGTTGCCATGGTGACACCGACCAGCCACTGGGAGCATTTTTAAAAGTTTATTTTGATCTTGGTTTTCTTTCATTTTCTTTTTAGTTTATACATCCAAAATGCAGGCGTTTGGTTGTAGTGTAAATTATGCCAGAAAAACAAAATTAATCAAAGTTAATTATTCAACATTTATAGTTTCACATTAAAATTCTGAATCCTTAAGGCCAGCCTCATCCAGGAAGTAAATGGATCCAAAAGAGGTAGAAACCCAATCACATAACACATAAATAACAATTCCTCTAAATAAAACCACACCAGATTTTAACTGGTGAAACACTGATCCTCATTAAAAAGCAATATTAGTTATATGAAATAAGTTTTATATCTAAATATAATCAAACTGAAGAGCTTTATGGATACTCTCTGTGTTAGACATGAGAGAAATCAGAGGAGATACAGACAGCAGCTCTGAGCTCGCTCATGTAAGAAGTGGTAAAAAAAAAAAGAAAAGAAAAAGAAGTGTTTCCCAGAGGTTGACGAGTTCATCATTAATCCTCGAACGAGTGATTAAATTTGTCGTTGCTGTTTGACTTAAAGCTTCACGGAGACGGGAGCTGAAATGGGCCAAAGTACGATACAGAAACCTCACCAAATCATCTTAAGAGCGTTGTCATGCCAACAGATCTAAGCGCTATCTGCTCATCGTCACCCTCATTACTTAAGTGTGACACAGACTCGGCGACTTTGAAAAAGTGGTGACAACAAATCGTCTTTTGTTGTGGTCGTGTGGAAACGGCACTTCGCTTTACTACAGTGATGACAACCTGTTCACACGTGGGAGTCCTTAGTAATGTGACAGATTAACTATCAAAAGAAAAACTCATTTAGGTCATTGTTAAGCTACTTTTAATTCGTTGAAAAGTACTCTCCATGTACTGTTTACATGCTCGGCCTACATGACTTTTATTAACCTAATATAACCAATAATTACAGGTTTCCTTGCATCTATGAAATCTTGAAGTTTTTCCATCTGTGCAGCTGAAGCACAGTTTGAGTTTTTTTTGGTTTTATTCTAAAAGGCAGATTCTGACCTCTCTCTGCAGCTTTTTTTTAATTTGCTTTTACAGGTTGGACCTTAAATTATACAGCTGCAGTCAGAGTTTGTCACAGAAGGTCAGACTTATGATTCATAACTTTTTGTCTTGCATTTATGACACATCTGTTGCCATACAGTCTTTGCTCGTGTCCGATTGCTGTCCCACTCTTATAAAGCAGGTAAAGTTTCTTCACATTCATTTTTAGATCCCATAAAACCATAAACTGTCTGACTCTTTGTGCTCCTAATCTGTAATAAAAGAAGACTGCAGTTGTGTCTGATCAGTGTTGCTGTCATATCATCTACGCACGAATACAATCTGCAGTCTTTTCATCTGAAATTCTAAAAGAGCGTGAAGTTCCCCCACAACTGATTAGCCGACCACTAATAGAGCCTCAGCTGGACAAAGTGGCCTAATTCGAGCTGCTGCCCCTCTTCCCTCTCCCCCCCAACACATCTGCCACTTTCCGGCCAGGCTGTAAACAGAACAGTACGCAAACAATGTACACATGCTTTCATAAAAAGCACAAATACACACGCAGTTGAGATTTCTGCGACTTATAGCTTAGCAAAGATAGCCTACAGGGTGTGTGTGTGTTAACGCCACCTTTCGATAGCAGTAAATGTACTTTTGCTGCTATCAGTTATAAAAACCCATTATAAATATAAACACCTGCATCAGCGGTTGAGGTCAGAGGGTTTTTTAAGCTCACTGAGCCACCGCTGCCAGCAGCAAACGGGACAGCTGCTAACATGACAGGCAGCCGACTGCGTGCCCACTGCGCAGAGTTTACCTTTTAAACAAAACGAGATGAAAAACCCACCCAGTCTCTGCAGGCATGCATGAGGTGGCCTCAACGGGTCTCTCTGATGGCTATATGGATAGCGAGGTGAGGCAGAAGAGAGAGGCGTTCTGTCTGCACGACCTTTAACCCGACTGAGGGTTTAGCGGCGTCTGCTTAAAGCCACCAAATCCTTCACATATGCCCGAGAGCGAAACTCTGCCAACTGGACTACTGCAAAGCCAAGGCAAGCTCGACTGAACTCAGAGGACAGTTCGCTCTGATCGGAGCATCAAATACTGAAACGCAGACAGGGTGAGGCAAGAACCGCCGGGGAACCAGGTGCATAAAAAAAAAAGTGTGACTCAGACCAAAAATTAAAAAAAGGTTAACACAGCTATCATGTGTTACAATTAGCAAGTTAGAGGGAAGCGTGACTGCAGTTCAGAGGAGAATGAAGGTACCTCCGCTGCTGTTCCAGCTCTTCCGGAGTCGGTCCGTTGGACACCGGGCGGGGGAGCGTTGCATATCCTGCGAAAACATGACAGAAAACATACTCGGTGATTATGAAAATGTTTTTTTACGACGCAAGATTAAAAGGCGCCATAAATCAGTCTTTGAACTTTACGCTACAACTCGCGTCTACCTCTGAACACACCTTTTTTTTTTTTAAACCGCAGACGGTACAAAGTCTGCAAACTCTGACCCACTGAGTCAGAGGAGCTAAACCTGAAGCTGAATAATCAAACTTCTATAAACACATTGATTCCTATTGGTTTTATTATTAGGAATCCTTGATTTTACAGGAAACTAAACGCAGCAGCGTAATTACAACTGATCTTGCATCCTATTTAACAACAAATATACAGATTCAGTTCAATAATCCGCGAGAAAAAACATGATATTTTTTTTTCCCAGTATCGATGGCAACAGAACAGGACGGGTCCAAGCAAAGCTGAAAGTTTGTTTTAGTTTTGTTGTTTTTTCCTCAGGCTGCTCTGTTTCTCCAAGCCATGGCGGATCTTCGTGTTTACTCCCAAGTCAGATTCACTTTCTATAAAGAGCGATCTTAGCGATTCCCTAACAGTGCGGAAATTTAATTAGCTATTACTCACTAATATGAAAAAAAAAAAAGAATCGAATGCATCTGTCAATCTTATCAGAGACCTTGACATTTACACAAAAACACATTTAACTCATATCATGGCTTCACAAGAAAGAATGTGAGCAAAGTGTACCAAACATTTTGATTTTTTTTCTCGCAGCTTCTACTTAAATTAAAAGTAGCCAGTGTTCCCTTCTGTTATTAAAATAAAAAACTACCAGCAATAGTTTTATCTGGTATTTCCTGCCAATAAAGTTGCCGTAAAATAAAATAATTAAAAATTTTGTCTTTTTTGCTGAAAATTGTGAGATTTAGAGCTTATGAAATAATCCGTAAACTTTAAAATTTCTGCACAAAATGTTAAAAGTTAAAGTTTAGTCAAGTTAAAAAATGTTGCTACATAAAAAGCTTGAAAGAGAAAACAGACAAAAATGACAGAAGGTATCTTTTGTGTTGAGATGTAATATGTTGAGAATAAAAGAAGGAAACTTGATTTTAAAAGTTCATTTGCGCAAATTACAATAAAGCAGATGTGTATTTAAGTACATGAGAAAAATGTTAGAGAATGATCTGGAAGCTGACTTGAAAATGAATTAAAGATGATGTCATGAATCTGCTAAATAGTGTTTAAGTTTGATGATACTGTTCCCCGTTTCTGTATTGTAGCCTTGATTTGTGGAAAACTATTTAAATCAGGACCAACATATGCAGTTTTATATTTTACATATAAGTTCTTAAAGATTTATTCTCTTCTTCCTGCTTCTTTCAGCCATGGGTAATTTTATTTACATGTTGTCAGAAGCCCCCCCTCAGCAGTGAAGAGACAGAAATGACGCAACTGAGTGAGTCTTGGCAGAAGTGTTGTACCTGCATCTGCCATGGAGTTCAGGACCTCCAGGGCGTGAGCCATGCCGTTGGCGAACAGAGTCGCGTCCTCTTTGCTGCCGAAGTTGAGCCCCCACACCTGCCTGGCATCTCGCCACTGGTGAAAATTTGGTGTGGCCTGGTTGTACTTCAGACCTCTCACAATGGGACAGTTTATGACCACCTGAGGGGAAATCAGAGCAGATGAGCAATTAACAAAAGGCCTTATCGTGAAGTTGTAACTGCGGAAAGTTGATAAAGCAGCTACAGACGGAGTGCAAATCCTCTTTTTCAGTCCGCAGTTTTAGTTAGGATAGTAAGGCTGCACAGTATTAGGACAACTTGCAACTGGAATATTATTGATTGATTGATTGATTGATTATTGTGATGATATCAGTTGCAATAAACCCAGAAGTTCTCTTATCCTATGTGATAGTAACATTGCACACACTCATATTCCAACAGATACCCTGACCAGCCCTAGAAGATACTGAAACCCTTCATTATTATGAGGAAATCAACAAGTTTTCTCTGTTCCAATCAGGAAAACTGAACATAAACCAAATCCAGAGCTGCCATTTACAAGTTTCAATAAATCACAATCCTACCATTCCTTGAAGAACTGCACACTGCCCACCGCATTTCATGCCAGCTTTAAACCAAGATCTTATAAGTTACCGCCATTTTGGTCAAACCTTGAAACAGATGTTCTGCGCGATCTCATGCGAACCCTCCTAAGACGTGTTAGCTCTCGGAGTACGTGTGGTGAACGACCCTCAGCTACTACCACGCCGAATTTTAGCTCATTATCTGTAAAAGTAACCGAGTTATAGCCGTATATGTTACACCCAGTGTACACCCTTTTTTTAGGTTTTTCTTATAATTCTGCTAAAAGATAAATCAGACGAACACGTGCACACACCGACACCCTTTCGCCTCTAGCAGTGGCTGATAATAAAATTAGAAGTCTGGTAGCTTCTAGGAGCTGCTAGTATTCTATACTTGGAAAACCATTAAAAGCCCAGCGAAACCACATCCATGCTTACACCTAAAACGGCGCTGTGCTCTTTATTTTTTTATGGATCATTCTGGTTTAGACTCCACTCAGCAGGTGGCGTGGAGCCCGTTTGTCAGGGGAAAAAAAAACAAAAAAACAAGGTTGAATGTGCTGACGTGCCTTTTCAGCATTTGTTTAAAAGACTCTGGATTCCACCGAGCAGAGAGGAGGAGAGGAGACCCTGTCAGGGTGAATATCACACAAGGCTACATGTGCTGGAAAAAAAAAAAAAAAAGGCCAGCAAGGTCAGCTACTGCAGACGGTGGTATTTTTCAAAACTATTTTTAATCTTATCAGAATGGAAGAAAAAAAAAAAAAAGAGCGACTGTGACTGGGAACACGTGAATCAGGATAGAAGTGAAGGTTTAACTAAAAGAAATTGGCACATTTTACAAGAATTACTGTCTTAAAGCAGACGGTGATACCACGGCTTCACCTGTGTTAGAGGATAAATAAAACTAATTGAAAACAAACGTGACGATCAGAGCGATAAGGACAAGACTGAGAAAATCCAAACAGAAAGAAAATACACCCACATTCAGCCGTCTTATAATTTGCCCCCCCGCAGCTTTAATTCACCACCAGCCGAAGCCAAAGTCTCCGTCAGAGACAAATTACAGAGACCTCACTGGGTATCAGACTTCTTTTCAAATTGTCACAGGAAATGGTTGAACAGGCTAACTATCTCACAGGAAACATCCTCCACTTTAGGGCTCGCCTCTAGGGAACACTTCAGCGTGCTGAATGTTTAAAGGAGGAGAGAGACACTGTGGCAGAGGGGGTGAAAAAAACAAAAAAAAAAGGTCCAGTAGTCAAGAATAGACCCAGAGACGGTTCAACCAGCTTTCAAAATTTAAATCTGCCCACTTTTATTTGCAGGAGAGTCCTAATGTGGAGAAAACAACAGGTCTTTGTTTGAAGGATGGCAGCATGTCCAAAAACGTCCATCTAGCAGAAATGCTACATTTTTAATGAACATTTCAATGCAGCTTACATGCATTTCATGGTATCTTACATAAATCTGTCTATTCCATTGTGTGTTTAGAAGCTCGTTCGGTGACAAAATGTTGCTTTAATCAAACAGTCTGAATGATAAAACCTCAAATAAAAATGATCTTCAAGTCCAGATATAATGAAACATACATTTTAAAGATATGATTTGTCCACATGATCTCTTTAGACATGTTAAACACAGTCCACCTCAGTTGTTGAAGGTTATTACAAATATTAAAATTCTACTTTATCTTTTTGACCAGCAGCACCCCAGGTGGTGTGCAAATTTCTCATCATTTTCCACACAGATGTAATATTCTTGTTAAAACACCTTTGGTAATTCAGACTTACAGACATGTGGCTCCAGAGCCTTTCACATTTTGACCCACAAAGTAACAGTGGCAGAGCTCTCTGACCCCAGCTGCCTGGAAACACTGAAGATATGAATTATACAACGGCATCACGACACAAACGGTCCCAACAACCATTATCGCGTCTTACGATTCCCGTTTTTAGTTTTTGTAACCCAACTATGTCGAAAACATTCCATGAGCAACAACTTTAGGCTTAATTTGAATTCTGATAATCGTTTCAAAACACCCTCTCAGTGTTTCATGACCCCCTGTGAGATCGAGACCCCAATTCTTTGGATCCACTGGTGTAGCAGAATCTGTAGAGGCCGACAGGCACAAACAGCTAAACGAGCTGCAAACACATGAACGAATGCCCCTTTCACACGTACCCTAACGGTCCCGGCTCCACTCTACTTGGCTCGCTTTGCGAGCGTTTACATCTGCATTTTTTTGCACTCGGTCCCTGCTTCTTTGGTACCTGCTTCGGAGTCGGGCCAGCCGGGCCAGCCCTGCTTCGTGGGCAGCGCAAGCTTAGCTCCTGTTCACTCATTGGTCGTGGGTGTGACCAGATGCAAGCATAAAGAGCGAAGGTAGGAATATAAACAACAGCGTTAGCTTACCCTGCAACGTTTATGCCATCTGTCCCTCAGCTGAAGGTGCTGTAAAGCCTGAAATCTTCTGAATTAGGGGCCGTGTGAAAGAGGCATTAGAAACGCTGCAAACGCTGTCCAACCACTTGTGTCGGAAGCCCTGAAGCCCGACAAAGGTGCATCGGCTTTGACCACAACCACGCATGGCAAAGTTTTAAACCTAAATATCTTGCAAGCTTTAAGGGCTTGTGGTATGAGTTCAGGAAGACTCAGCTATTACCACACCACATTTTCTCTCCATATCTGTAAAATTCACTGAGGTATAGCCTTTTTTGTGCTTGCACACATACACACACATATATTGGCAACTACAGCAAAAATTACGCCAAAAGTAGTCTCTTTATACCCATTCCTTAATTAAAACTTAAATAAGATAATAAAGGAATATCTTATCTTATACTGACCAAGTTTAATCAGCTGTTCTTTAAATCGATGTCTTGCTGATAAACCTTTTTACACCACAAAGCATTTATTGTTCATAAAGTCCTGTCCACAGTGCTTTATTGTTTAAAAACCTTTGATAAATGAATCACATCATGTACAGTGAATGGTGTCCACATAATAATGTGTAAAATGAAACTGTCATGAATTGCTGTGCTCTCAAACTGTCCAACACTTGCTTAATCAGATGGCCTTTGGCACCACAGATGTCCGTGGGCTACGCGGCCGACACAGATGAAGCGCACGCACGGACTCTCAGCCGAAGAGTCACATTTACACACAAGCAAAGCCCCAGAACGCACATTCACATTGGTCCGAGGTGCGGTCTGCCCCCGAAGCGGCCGTGCCTACCTGCTGGTCTGTCTGCATCTTGCGCCCAACTACTCTGAAGGCATTGTTGGAGGGGTTGTGGTAGATCTGGACCCTGCTGAAGGACTGGGCTCCGGAACCGGCCGGGAGCCACTTCTTGCTGCAGTCATCGTAGATCATCACAGTGGCCCGAGCCTGGCAAATACTCGACTCACTGCAAGACAGAGGGAAAGAGAAACAAGACGGACAGCGTGAGTACGCAGCACGGTCGCTCCGAGTCACAACATCTCCAACCTGCAGCTGTGAAAACTAGAAAAACCTTTCCCTGCAGCCAGCGGCGATGATCAGCAGTGACAAACAGCTACAGCCATGAAAATTAGGCAACTTCAATTTGTAATGCTGGCAAAAATCTTAAGTTGATTTGTGAGCACTGCAACAAAAACTATCTGCTGGACAGTGACGAAGTCAAGCAAAATTAGCTGAATGACTAGAGTACAAAGTTCATACAAAATTTAGAAAACCTAGTGAGTTTTTTGACGATCTTATGTGATCAATGATCTTTGTTTTGAACATAATCTGCTTTTAAAGAAGTACTGAAGAAGTCTCATTAATAAATAAATGAACAAACAGCAGTGCAGCAGTCAAACAATGCATCCCTACTTCATGAACAACGCAAAGAAAGGGGCTGGTTGTAAAACAGGAAGTGGCAGACTGGATCACTTACACACCTGGGAGGTGTGATTTAGCGCAGGGGTTCCCAAAGTCAGGCGTTAGGACCCCGCTGTGGGTCACAATACACTGAGGTGGAGGTCTTCAGAGGATCTTCAGAAATCAAAATAACATTTAAAAGATTTCCTCTTATCCTTTTGCCACTATGAATGTTTCAAAACATAAAAACTATAATCATAAATGGAAAAAAGTATTTCAATATGAATTTAAGCAATTTGTGTGGTCATTATTTCCTTATTTATTTGCATTTTAATCAATGTTTATTTAAGTAAACCAAGAGTATTTGGGGTCGTAAGTCTTTGTCATTAATAAAATGTTTGGGAACTACTGATTTAGCGGACATAGAGAAGCTGGAAACACAAACAAAGTGCTAATAAAAGATATTTAGGGACAAGTTGGAAGAAACCAAAAGCCTGTGTGTGTGTAGTGTCAAAAAGCAGAAAAAAACAACCAAAATCACTGAACTTTTCCACACATTAGAGTCAGGATTCATATACAAAAGTTTCAAATGTTGAGAGATAATGATCAAGTCTTTATGTCATTTTGATACACTGAGGGGTGGAAAACAAACCATTCTGGTAACAACCACTAAAAAGGTGGTATTGTGACATTTTGAGGAATTATGCGTATAAAAAAAGTATTTTTTTAGTATGACGTAGTGAGGGTAGCAACAGGAACAGAAAAAGTAAACACCACCGGACGGAGAACTAAAAAAAACACTGGATTTTATTAGAAACCTGTTGAGATCCAGCCCGCCGAGACCTGCCTGGCCTCGTTTTCACCAACTCAGAACGTTTCAGCCGTCCGTCCGCATATTAGTTAGGATTTTAACAAACCACCAGCTGTCCTGCGTGGTTAAACGCGTTGGAGCTTTGGACTCTGGCTGTTAACACATTTCACAAAAGCACAACGTTGACTGAATGGACCAAGTCTTCAGTGATTGTGGGAAATTGTAAACAGCATTAAGTGTTGGTTGTAAGTGCATAAAAAAAAGATAAGTTAAAGTGTTGGTTTCTGCTCGAAGGAACGGTTCAGTTCGATTCCAAACAAGATAAGGAGGTGAGACAACAATGACAAAGACAGGAAGTTGTGCTGAGCAAAACAAACGAGCGAGCCACTGGACTCTCCCACCTGGCTGACATCATCTTCCTCCTCCACGCACTTTGCTGCAACGTGCTGTGAGCTCAGGGACAACTTTATGAAGGAAAGAAAACACACGGTTGGACATCATCCAGGTATTCTGGTTACAGTTATGCAAAACAGCTTCCGCTACAAGACCTTTACACAATATAAGGTAATTGGAAACAAAGTAATAATCAACATTAACGAGTGGGGGGCAGAGAGTTAAAGCTGACCAACGGTCGATTCCAATTTTCTACCATTGCTCCCCCTCCTCTCCTTATTTGCCTCCCAAGCTCTCCCTGCAGCCCCCTAATCCATCTCTTCCACCTCTCCCTCCATCTGTCCCACCCGTGATACAATCTGCTACTTCCTGTGACAAACCACCAAAGACACAACCCACTTCCTGCAGCCCGCACAGCCTAATAAGGACTGCTCCTGCCTGAACAATCCATGCCCGCAGACACGCAGAGATCTCACACTTTCCTACGAGTTAACATTTAAATCCAGTCCATATTAACTTCAGAGTGACCACTGGCTTTCCCGCTGACTACACAACTAAATAAAAAAAAAGAAGAGGAATTTTACAGTTTTACCATTTTTAAGTGTTTGGGGGGAGAAAAAAGGCAGGATCCAAACCAGGAAATGCTAAACTGTTTAGTCATATAAATAGAGTGGTTCTTCTGGGAATAAACCAGCAACACTGAAAGGATTAAGTCAGCGAAATGAGCGGCAGCGGTTCACAAGTTCGAAACCCAGCATATAGATTTATATTTACTGTAGATCACAGGAAAGTGCATTATACAAACATCAAACACTTTCCTGTGATTGTGATGTTTAGAGCTCGTCTCACAAACTGTTGATCCAGTTTTTCCAGAGGAACCTTCTCTCTCGCTCCCCCCTACCCTTTGTGCCTCTCAGCAACCTGTACAAGTTTTTGGAAAATTTCCCAATAAGTCTTTTAACAATAACTGGATTCAATGCATGGTTTGTGTCCATTTTTACTGCAACTTATCAAAATCTGAATAGCTTTTAGGTGATCATAGCTACATATATCCCTTATAAAGTGAGAAAAGCTCATGTAAGAAACGACAGATGCATTTTAGATTACTGAATGCTGTGCCGTCACATCCACTGACAAACAATTAGCTCTGAAATACCATGATTAATTATTTTACTTGCAGAATGTAACAGTTGATGCACATCTTAGTCACCAAAAAATGAGTAAGCTCTTACAATACTCCTAATAACAACTAAATACGTCAGTGTCAATGAGTGAACTGGTGCCTTTAGCAACATTTTTCAAAAGTGCTCCAACAAGGACAAACGGAAAGATTTATATAGGAACATATTTAAATCTGAAACATATTGTAGCAACAGGAACTGTGGTACTCAATGTGTTGCATTGGGTATTACTGGATAAATACCAGAGCTGTCCAAACTTTTATATTCCAAGGCTTTTCCCACAATATCAAATTGTGCAATTGTTTTTCAGTGCCTGAGCCAAATAATGAAAAAAAAAAAAAGTTTATTCAAAAGCATTTCAGCTTCTGCACTCGACCGCTCCCATCTACCTATATTGTGCTCGATTGCGTCATGCACCTTTCAATGACAAAAGCACACATCGTTATTAGTAAAGCATAGCCCTAGAAGGACTGGCAGAGGTTTGGGAAGAGCTGCAGTTTCACGTTACGCAAACGTCACTTCAGACAACAGGAAAGTTCACATTTTTAGCTCAAGTTTATAACAACTACGCTGGGAACTGCAGTGCAATAAAACCCCATCGCAAATAACAAACTGTTCAAAACGCGTCGAGGTGAGGAGAGGTGAGATACTCTGCTGCTTCCATCCGTTCTCAGAGGCTGTGCATCAACACGAGAGGTCAACGAGCAAATTTAAGTTGTGGCAAGAACTGGCATTATGTTGAACTTTTTATTGGACCACGATTGTTCTACATAAACGCTTAATATCTAACATCGTGTGAATCACTTTCAGAGAACTTCTCAATGAAGAGAAACATTAAGAAAAAGGTGACCTGTGCAACAAAGACTGAATGTTTTACTTTAAAAACTGAATGAGGTATTACTGCTTGTAACACAAGTATAGATTGTATATATACATATGTATAGTATGTCCTTTATGGAAGGTAAGAGTACTGACGTAGGTCTTGACCACAACATAAAGGTCAATAAGACATTTACAGTAGTTGTAAATGTGCGTTAGTGTACAGGGAGTTGATTCAACGGCACTGCCGAACAGGTCAAATTCAAGTGAATGCACAGTTTTAGTTATATTCAAATTTACCCTCCACAAAAAGGCAGCAGGATGCCTTCGTATTTCCTGTCTCACACCTACATCTTTGTCAGCTTTTAGGTTGCTGCTCTCACTGAGGAGACTGCGGTCAAGTGTGTTTAAACTTTTACTCGGCGAAACGGAGCACGCCCATACGGCTCATGAAGCTTTTCACAGAATCCAGATCATTTCCAAACCACCACTGCCCCGAGGTGACCTTTTTCTAAACTAGCCTATCTAAAGAGTTTGGGAGGATAACCCGAGGTCACTCTCAGAGGAATCGGTTTCTGTGCCTCCCATGAAGTCTACACTTCCACCCGTTTTTCATCCCTAAAAGCAGCTTGAACAGTGCTTTGAAGTAAAAGAAGAAAAATGGAGGTGCATCCTAACTCGGTGACAAAACTTATACACATATTGGCTGTTGTCTAGTTCGTCTCTGCTGAGGGATAGGATATTGGGTCACAGAAATCAGAAACTGACTATTATCCGTTTTATCCCCCAACTTCTAGACAATTCTAAAAAAAAAAATCGAACTCAAATTTAAGGTTTTGTTTAGCAGTTTGGGTCAAACATTAATTTATATTCCAGTTTGCTGAAAAATAAAATTCAGTCTATAAAAAGTGCATAAAGAGAAGAATGTTAAATAAAAGAAAAGGCAAACTCAAGAGCGTGCAAGCCTTCGCAGAGGCGCCAAACCCCGGCTTGTTCATCAGTCACCACAGGCAGGCAGGTTTAAACCCTCAAAGGTGAGCAGGATCTCCGTCAAACACAGCGCTGATCGTCACCGCGACCAGCATGGCGTCGTGTTGGACGGCGAGGGCACACGAGAACTGGGAGGGGACAGAGAGACGGCACTGGGAAACGGATGCATATTTAATGGCGGCGAAAGCGTGGCCTCGGGAGCGAGACTGAGTGAGCAGCTGCATTATTGATAGAACTACGGACACCGAGACTCTAAAAGGGTAAGTGGCGCACGTGCGTTAAGATGCCCCCCCACCACCACCACCACCACACACACACACACACCTGTCGTCGTGCCAACATGTGTGTCCAAGCTGCAGGCACGGTCCACTGGGTGTAACGGACTGCAGGGGGGGGCACGTGACCGCGTTAGACTGGGTTTCAGTAACGGAACAAATCTATTCTCTTAAGTCTTCACATAAATAATACCAGCTTCCTACTGGGGAGGCTGAGGCTATAGGTTTGTAAAACAGGTCTTCTCTTAAAGGAAACAGTAACCGCAGTGACATATAAATTGTTCTGCAATTAAACCTGGTCTGGTTTCACTTCATTATCACAGCCAACCAAAGTTCTTTGCCCTTCTGTGGTTTGGTCACGCCGGTCAACGGCGGGTTAACAGGAAATCGTGGCGCATCACTGGAGAACGTGCTCTCCCAGAAATGTCTGTATAAGGATGTGCTCGCAGAGCTTCTTTTTAACTCCCCCCCCCAAATGAGCCGGCAAGTACAGTCAGGCCCGGTGGTTCTGTTTGTTCCTCTCCCCTCTCCCTCCTTCTCTTCCTTCTTTTACCTGACCGCCCCCCTTGGTCATTTTCTTTCCTTTTCACCAGATAAAACCGTTTCAGTGCGAAGTCTGAAGAAATGCCTTTTAGTGGCATCCTCGTAGAGATGAGTTACGTAACACCGCAAAGTACCTAAGATGTAGAGCCGAGTCGCTTCTCTGGTCGAACTGAACACATAAAATCCACTTTTCATGTTATTGCGCAACTAGCTTTTTATGCGTTACAATAAGAGTTTGTTAAATAAAATCACACACACACACCAAACACAGGCTTTCATTAAACGCTGACTCAAGACAGCCTGTGGCTACAAAGCACTGTCTGGACAATTTTCTTTGCCTCTGACTCTATCCACAGATCAATGTGTCTCCTGTTTCTCGAGGACTCGGTCTTCTCCGCGAGCCCACAGTAACACTTCACAGAAAGCCTGTGCCTCCCCTCATAATTACAGGCAATTTATTCTGTAACACTTTTTTTGACTTATTCTTGCCTGCGGGAACGTTTGTCTCTGCGGTCAACACAGTCCGCCAAGAGCGGTCTGATGCACTGACCAACAGAGAAGTCTATTTAGCTTTTTTGTCTCTTTCAAGTACTTTTTAATTGAATTTTTTTTCTTACAACTTTGAGGAATAATAAGAAACACACAAGGAGGGTTTTGAGTTTGACCAGCTTAGAGTACAGTAACGCAGATACACGTAAAGTGCGCGCGGTACGAAGTGAAAGCTCATTCACGGCTAAATGAGAACCGAAAGTTTCACTTTCCACCACATCACCTGAGTGGGTGCTGTGGGGCACAGGTGGTAAAGATAGAGCCCCCCCGCTGCAGACAGAAATCAGAAGGGGAAGTGCGATTAGTAAAAAGGTGCACGTTCGGAAATGCTCCTCCATGAGGGACATTATAAAACTCAGGCTGTACAATTTTTTAAGTTGAACTGTGAGTAAATAAGAAGGTTTGCTGAATCCCGAAATTACATTTTTGGCCATTTCAACTGGAATAACGTGAAAAATAATGACAGTGCATTAAATACACGAAGACTTTTTGTAAACATTAAACACACTGAAGTGAAGAGGTCATGGAGGGGGGAGATGACCAAACCTCTGATGCTGATTTCAATGCAAGAGCCCCCACAGTACAGACTCTGGACTCTGTCACCTTTCAGTCCACTGACCCTAACCCTCCCGTGGCCTTCGGCTCAAACTGACTACCACTCTACCACTCTCTCTTTTGAGGGCTTTAGGAAGGTAAAGTCAACCCAGGTATACAGCTGTCAGTGATCTTCAGCTTTAACCCCAGATGACTCTGAACACCATAAAGGGCAGGACGTGTTTTTAAACTGCAAAGGACAACCCCTGTGATGGGATACAAGCCCCATAAATGTTGGCGTGTAGCTCAACATCCAGATGCTGCGTAACCGGATCTGTTCACTAAGTCAGATCGAAACACCAACGATTACCAGAAACTATTACTACTATTATTACTTGGTTTGTTTTTAACTTTAGGGAAGAGGAAGGACCGGGGTTTTTTGTAAAAGAACAGCACAGTAAAACTTGCAATTTTTTTTAAAAGATCAAGTCAGCTACTTTCTGCAAAGGAATAACCTCCAATAAGCTTCTCATTTATAAAAATGCTTCATTTAGCCCTTGCATTTCTGTTATTGCCATTTTAACTTCACCCTGTTTGTATCAGTTTTCCTTACGCCTGCTTCTCCTTACGCAGGTCTTAGCTTGCTGCTAAATGCTCATAAAAACACACACTCGCTGCAGGCTGCTGCTTTCTGCCTCCCTGGATCCGACACCCAGGCTCTCGCAGCAAGACTTAAACTCAAAATATCTTCGAATGAAATCCCATTTAAAATCTTCAACAACAACAACAACAACACTAAACATTCCTTGAACACTGATTCATCATTTTCCTGATACTGAAAAGAATTTTGGCTCAAAACTTGACCACTTCAAGAGCAGAGATGAATTCCTTCCTGCTTCTAATGAAGCAAAGGTTGTGTGTCTGTGTCTGCGTGTCTGTGTGTGCGTGTCTGTTTGAGGGAGGGAAATGGTGTGTGGGGGGGGGTGTAGACAACTGGCACACTCGATGCCCATATTTGGAACCAGTTTACCTCTGTCCTCCTCGCTGAGCTCAATTCCTTTTACAGGTTGGAGCACATCCTCCTCGACTCGAGCCAAGGAGGAGTAGGAGGAGGAGGGCTCCCTCTCAGAAAACAATCAATCGGAGAAAAACGCCCCTTTCTCGGCTGCCCTGACATGCACAACCTCTTCCCTTTGCACTGAAAAAAAAAACATGACTCTTTTTTTCCCTTTAACTTTAGGTCTAAAACAGAGAAAAGGAAAGAGGCTACTCCTAAATGACACTTCCTGACAACACCGAGGCCCGAGTGCAAAGACTTTGGCTTCACGTTAGTTTACTGACGCTACTGGTTTGTTGGATGTTGCTCCACTTGGATGCAAACTGTTGCCTACTCATCTGTGCATGTGTATTTATAATCTGACTATCAAACATAATAATTAATTTGAATGAAAGTGTCCAAACTAAACAGCATAAACCAGCCAGCCATTTACAAACAGCTGCCTGAAACAATTGGTCGACGAGGAAAATAACGTCGACCTCGTGTAGCATCTGGGATGGCAAACGCACACAAAAAAAAAAACAAAAAAAAAAACGCCTCAGTAAACACAATTATGTGCATCACAGTTCATGCAGAATAACATGGCCCATGCAGAAAATAGTTTATCTTTGACAGAAGAAGCAAACAGGAAGGTTAAACGTTAAGCGTGTCATTTACTGTCTGGTAATAAACCTTTAGATGACGCTGGGTCAAAGTCTTGAAAGGAAACTGCCACAAATCTAAAAAGGAGCACAGAGTTTCCTTCAAGACTATCTAATGCGGCCTTTGTCTCTCAGCAATCACCATCATCCCTGATAAAGTCAGCCAAGATCTGAGAACTTGAATGATGGGAATGTTCATGATGACTGGCAGCATAAAGCTGTTCCTACATTAACTGGGGTCCATTATGTTCCATTAAGCAGCAGGCCCCAGAAGAACCCACCCTATCTTTATGTCCATTAGCAGTGCTGACCATACAGCACATCAGTACAACATTTCTGGCCTTAGCAAGCTTTGGTTTCACTGCAGCGGCAATCGCTGCATAAACTTCTATACAGTATAATGATTCAGTTTTGACTACTGCAGATCTTATTAACTGTAGGAACCACTGTGCATTGGTTTGTTTTGGTTTATTTCCATACGAGTAATGGCTAAATCTTCACAGGAAGAGAAGAGCTAAAATACAGAATTTATTCAACCGTATAGTCTTATACTGCTGTTGAAAGCTCTGTAATGAGGCTCAAAATTCTTTCTGGGGATTAAAAAAAAAAAGACCACCACAAATTGCAGCCAGAGTTCCTATAGATTATCCTAAATAGCCAGAGTCCTGCAACAAAACATGTCGGCCTCCCAGTTACTCTCAATTATTACAACTAAAATAGGTCTGTTGGGAATCTAAAATGTTTGTTTTTGGTGAAAGCCAAATGCTGCTTTAATCTAAACAGCAATCATAGGGAAAATCAGCATCATGACACGGAGCATAACAAACCTGTGAACCAATACAAGCCCAGTGGAAAAATCTGCCCATCTCCGTTTCAAAAGTGACTCCAGTAGATTAAATGATAACTGAGGGCCAAGGCAGGTACGATGTCGCCAGAGGTAGGCGACAAAATATTGCGCACTGACAGTTTTGGAAGCTGTGCTCACACACACACAAAAAAAGGCAGCTTCAAGCACAGCCACAGGGCTCGCTTGTTGCAAACACTCAGAAATCAGTGAGACGATAAGCAAAAAAGTTGCCTATTTTCGCTCAAATATGAGCCGCCAACAACAACGAGGCCCAGTAAGGCTCGCCATAAGAAGAAACTCCAAGGTTAAACGTTAGTATGAAGATCTGCTACGTTTTTGTAGAGGACTGCGAAAGGACAAACAGATTACATACAGGCGAACATTTGCTGTAGAAGTCTGGAAAGGTTTAAATAATATAAAACAGCCAAAGTAATGAAGGACGGTGCAAGGATGCTGTGGTAAAATCTGTTCAAAACCAAGCATTTCATTTCCCCCAACTAAGAGACAAACTGCTGCTTCAAAAACAGGATCGCTTAAAGAGAGAGAGAGAAAAATAAAGAAATGCATCTTACTGACTCAAAAGGGAAAAAAAAGGTCATCCTTGTGAAGTTTCTGCAATTTCAATTTGGTAATTCATAAATTCATACAGGACAAACCAAGATGACTCAATCTCATATTATAAGTTTACACACGATGAGTCGATGTTGCCTAATCAGTCGGGTGAGAACGGTGCTGCTGATCAGTTCTGTGTCCCCCCCCCCCCCCATGACAGAACAGAGGGGGTTTCTCCAGAATCCCCCTCTGAACCACCATGAGCCAGCTGGTTGTTCGGAGATGATACAATCGCCAGTTCAGGGTTTGTTCAACGTGGTGCAAACCTTTTCAGGAACAAAGGTTTTGCTTTTCTGTGAGCGACAGAGTGTTTAACACATCTGCCCGAAGGCCAGTTCAGTTTTCTGAAAGTATAGAACCTGACGAGGAGCCAGAAATCACCTTTTGACCAAATCTCCTGCCATGCAAAAGATTTATTCCAACCAAGCTGTACTTACAGCTACAGCAGCTGGCGTCTGTGTACGAATGTGGTTTGGATTTGCATTAACGTCATAAAAAAGGAGTTCTGCGATTTTAAAGTGTAATGATTCTGCACTGATGGAAAACATAACAGAGTCTGCATCACACTCATGTTTAGAACCTATGAATTTAGGGATTTTCGTTCCATGTTCTCCTTTGCATCACTTTCAACTGCTGTGAAACCTAAAATAAAGAAATATATAAGAATTACCATGATTTTAGGATTAAACCGTGGTTGGAATTTTAAGCTAACATAAGAAGCTGTGAAGGATTGGCAATAAGTTTTAAATTGAAGTCACTAAAGTATACAAGCTAGGCTCTTATCGTTAAGTGACAGAAGTGAGCAGAAACAGGAACTAAAATAAGTCTGCCTTTTTTTGTTGTTGTTTTTTAAACTAACTTGTCTGATCTCTGAAAGTGCTTTCCATTTAAAAAGAAATCAGCCTGACGTCTCTGCTTGTGTTTATTTATGGTAAATTAGTCCTGTGTGATTATAAACTAAGTATAGTTTATATAGCTAACTATAGGTTTTTTTTTTATCTTTGTGCATTTATTGAATTATTACCAAGTGAGTCAGAAATGAATCATGAGGCCTGGATAAATTTACACCCTAAATACTAATGTGGACCAATGAAACACCCAGTTTTACAATAATTTTCGCAACACTAATGTAATTTTTTTTTTATACACATGAGTAAAATGTTGCCGTTTCCTGGCCTGATGATTCATTGCATCAATATAAAAAGTTGCACACACTTTAAATAGTCCAAATGTTCTGTATTTTCCTAACAGCTATGAAGAATATTGACTCTGTATGAAGCTGAGGTAGTTTGCGTAACGGCAACGGCTTACTGCTTACATTTTTCGACCAAACAGAAAGAAAAGAAACGAGGCAAAAACCCACGCAGTTGTGCTGGTGACTGTGCAGGAAACGCTACATCTAAAGTCTCTGTTGACTATTACGCCCTCAGGGAAAAAGGACAGAGACAAAACACGTCCAACTTTCTTCTCGACTGATTCAAGGCTGCAAACTTATTTTACAATCATTAACAGAGTGTTTTTTTTTTCCTGTGCAGTCAGTAGATGATTTATCCTCGGATTAATGTCCAACTCATTTTGCTCATCGTTCTGTTTTGTAGCGAAGGGGCGATTTATACAGATTGCCTTTTTTTAAAATCAAGAAAATTTCCAAAAGTGTATCACTATGGTTATGTGAGGAAAAACCAACGACCAGCTCCACATCCAGAAGCACCGGTTTTGGTCTGAACTGAACAAATACGACTAGGTTTGAAACAGACTAACAAAGAGTTTACTTTCCCACCCATGCTAATGTCTACGGGAGCAGCGGTCACTCTCTAAAGAAACGTTTGCTTCCCATTTCCATGTTTAGCAGAAAGAGCATTCCCATTAGGAGCTGGATTGCCCTTACACAAATTACCCAAATCCCACCGCTTACTTCCAACGCTTTGGGGGAAAACGCCAATGAGACGATTTAAATAAAGACAGTCGTTTTTTTAACTGCTGTGTTGTTTACAAGGCCCGAAGGCACTTTACAATAATATAACGCTTCTCTTTACGGCTCAGGTTTCAGCACAGGCTTCAAAACGGTAAGCTTACTTAATGACTAATTAGCCCACAAACTAGCCACCAGTAATGTAAAATAATTTAAAAAAAGATCACAGAAGAAAAACAAAGAAAACCAAAGAGAACAAAACAGCCCAGAGGCGCAAGACGACACAAAAACAGCAGCAACCACCAAGGAAACTGGCGATGCCGCAAAGCGGACAATAGAGGATTTTGTATGTTGAGCAACTCCAGTAGCAAAGCGTCTAATCCAAGAGGCAGGCCGGCATAATGGCCTATTTATGAGTGTGGGAGGGCCAAGAGGGGTAAATTGTTTCAGGACGAAGNGGGGGTAGCAATGACTGGGTTTTGAGGGAAATAAAACTAATACACAGCAGGGCCTTTTTTTTTTTTTAAGAATAAAGAGGCATGGGTGTGTTGTGATCATTCATATGCACTGTCATCCAAACCGTCCAGTGACACTTTAAGGGATCTTTTGATGTATAAAACAACATGCAGCCATCTATGATGCATAAAATGAAGCCAACGACGTAAAGGTCGCACAAAAACACCCCACACATGAAAACAGTTACTGCTAGGGATGCACCGATCAGTCAGTTAGTAGATGAAATCAGTTCTAAAACTTAAATATTAGTCAGGTTTTTATTTGTATAAATACTTCTGTCCATTAACTTGGTGGAAATTTACATTTTCAGGTACTGTAGTGGAAGCTTTGTATCTTAATGGATAAATTATATATATAAATAAATTAGAAAGTTGTTTTTTTAACTACTGCTATCAGAAATTGAAACCAGTCAAGAAAACTGTGACAGGTGCAGTTTTAGTCATTGCTTCAGAAGTGCAGTCTTAGGTGGAAATATCAGCAGATGTTCGTTTAAAAGTCTGCTAAAAGTTATTTTGGAATACACAAAAAATTCTCAGATTTATAAAGCAAAGTCTGCTAAGGTCAGTGACTCCGCAAATCAGAGGTTTTGGTTGGCAGAAGTGGCCTGGCAGGTGCTGGACACTTCATCCTTTAGCCACTCTGAACTTCAACCTTTCTGAACACTTCGTACCCAGGAAGTGGTTAGGTTTACTGGCTGGAATTTGGTTGGAGAGGACTTTTTTTGTCCCCAAAACCAGGTTACATAAGGTTAAAGACTGACCAATGTCAAGTCCTCCAATACTTGCGTTATTTCACTTTAAAAAAAAAGGACGGACTAGCAGATTACCGGTACATACAATAAGTACCTATTTATGTATTAAAAATCAATGCCATTTTGTGCTTCAAACCTTAGTAGATCTACACTGCAGTAAAGAAATGTGTGTTCATGTCGTTCCTCAAGTTGTTTTTTAAATTATCATGGGGAAGGTCGGACGAACCGTGGCTCCAACGGCTCCAAAAGGGTGGCAAAACCCTCTTTCCTTCACCACACCACTTGGCTGGTCATCCAGAGAGATGTATTCAATCACCAATTTGGTAATTATTTTTGCTTCATCTCTCGTCTTTCCTCTTTAAAGCTCCCCGCGTTTAAGAGTTAGCTGGGTGAGGTTTGGGCGCTCAGCTGAGCGTTTGGGTTTTAAAATGTCTTGTTAAAATAAATGGTGGATTTAAATGTAGCTCCGTCACAACTGCCACACAAAAATGAATGACGAACGTTTCACGTAGCTGCTGAGCTGCTCTCGCCGTGTGCATTTTAAAACGCTTCCACGCCACAGCCTTGCGTCGCTACGTTTTATGGCAGCCATATTGCGGCACGCCTGCCGTTAATCAGGAGTGCAGTGTGGTCAGCTGTTCAAACACCAATCAATTGAAAAAAATGCCTCGATTTAAAATAAACAGATCATTGGCTGTGTGTGTGAGTCTCTGGTGTCAACAAAGGCATGAGTAAAGGTACAAATGACCATTTAAAAAAAAAAAAAACATTTATCTTCGGTACTTGGGGCTACGATAGCTTGGTGGTCAGTGTTATGCTGAGGCTGCGGGTTCGAGTCCAGGTTGCCACAGGAAGGGGATCCAAAGTGGCAAAAGGACTAAAGGTAGTATCTCACTGAGCTGCAGCGGCTCGCGACTAGTTAGCAAACAGGATTCACCAGGGAGCCTGGAAATGTCTCAAAAAGGATCGCAGAGGTCCTCAGTGTGTCTGCTTGAGTTGCAGCAGCCTCCAGGGTGGGAAGTAAGTGTGTCGAAAGAAGAGCGTCAACTGGAGAAAAACGCAGTCAGGGACCCACCTGGAGTCTCACGTTCAAGAGCCAGTGTAAAAAAAATAAAAATAAATAGACAGTTGAGTTATTTCTTTGAGTTTGCCCATTTTCATTAGACTTTCATTTAGACTACGCTGGATGCTCTGTTTTGGTAAAGAACATGTCCAGGTCTAAAATAAAAACCCTGCACTGATGATAAATAATAATTATTTTAAAAAAAACACAGGTCCAAATCTGCTTATCTTCATTTCAAAAGCGTACTCCGGTAGATTAAAATATAAATGTAGGGGCAGCTGCCAAGGTGGGCACAGAATACAGTTTTTTTTTTCCCCCAGTGAGACAACTGAAAATCTGCGCTTTTTTTTTTTCTTTCTCCGCAATACTGAGTCAAGTTTGAGTCTCAACCCACTGAGACGCTGCCTGAAGTGACCCGGAGCCGAATGAAGCGGGTTCACTTAGTGCTAACCAAAAAACCCACTAGCTGACTCATGTGCAAGCGCCGCCTCAGCCACTAATATCAGACTTCAAAAATGAAAAATCGGACTGCGCGAGGGATTAGTCGGGACAAGTGGAGACACGAAATACCAGCAGCGCATCACAAACATTACACAACGGGCAGGAACGCGCTGCTGTCGCAACCCCGATGAGTTTCATCCAGAGATCATTACGAAGTTGGCCTCGGCAATAACATTACTAAACTTCTTTCTGAAATAACAACAAGCTACTGGCCTGTTGAGACACAGGCTCGTGAAAAAACAAAACACTGTTACAACAGAAGATGACGACAGCAAAACGGCAAAACTCACTGCATTCCTCTCTAGCTGCCGCCAGAGAAAAGTGCTGCTGAGACACAAAAGAAGAGGTGGAGTGGAATGGACGGGGGGGTGGGGGTGGGAGTCCTTCTGCCTTCTGCTTTTAACGCTGATCAATACGAAGCTCCTGCGAGAGCGACGCTGCGTCGCTGCCACGCATGCATCGGTCCTGAACGGAGCTCGGGATGCTGGGCAGACCCAAAACAACGAAAACAACGTGCCAAGCAGACACGTTACACCTGTCTGCACGATCCCAACAAGAGCATTAATTCTCAGGCCTGAGGCAGACATAATGCCAGTGTCAGGAGGGCTAGAAACCGAGCCAGTGAGTCACAGCGGGAGCTGGGAGTCACCTCGCTGACAATAACAGTGAATCACGATGCAAATGGATGCTTCACTTCCTGTGACAACAGGAATAAGTGCCTGCAGTGCCGATGAAGTGATACGGGCACGGTAGTTATTATTCCCCGTGACGCTGATGCAAAACGTGACGCCCGGTTCCCGAGCCCATCGCCATTGTTTTCGAAAACATTTCACACCAGCGGAGTTCAGGGGGTGCTTCGCGGACCCGCTTTCTCAAACGGGCCGGTGGCTGAACTTTGGGGCCCAACCGAGCGCCCCGTCTGCGTCAACGTTGACGCTCCACGCCACAATGTACACGAGCAGAGTCGCATACCAGTCGTCACCTATCGTGCGGAGGTGAAGCAAGGGCCTTTTGGGCCACAAACAGGGGTCCGTTTGGAGTCCGAGCGCCATTCACTGACGCAGATGTAACCCTCTGAACGTAAAGAGGCGACGCATGGAGGGGGAAAGCCTGAACACAGATATAAATGCTCAAGTCAGAGTACTGTTTTATGATTAGCAGAGCAATTCAACAATCTGGCACTCTGCTTATCTCACTGTACCACGGTTAATAATTGCTTTTGTGCACCACAGCGGCGGGACAGGGTGTAGCCACGGTGATGTTTACTTGCGTCCCCGACAGTAATTCATTCACTATCTTTACAGATTTACAGATAAAGATAAAAACAGATACAATCTCTTCCAATACCGCAGTTTTTTATGTTTTTTTTTTTACTTTGACATAACAAAGCCATCTGTTTTGTTAGGCGTGCTAATGGAATTAAAGACCTAGCGTTCCTTGAGGGAATGCATATCGCCCGCTGCCTTTCCCTGCCTAAGCTTTAGACTAAGATCATCTCACGTTGATGGATGACGGATGTGTAACCGTTTTGGTTAAAAAAAAAAAAAGACATTATGGACAATCTTGTGCGATGCCACAATATGTCGCGCTAGCTCAAAATCTGCCAAATTCACACTTTAACCCATTTTTGGTGTGTGTGTGTTGGCTGACGTTGGCTGGTATCGTGATTCGAGCAGACTCCGACGCCCACCCAGTGGTTCAAGAAGTATTTTGCGCAGGGCACACACACATTATCGCCCGCCATCACCGGGTGATAGTGATCTTCACCGGTCAGTGGGTCGGTGGCGGCTAAATGTGTGCATCCAACGCCACTCTGGGACAAGATTTCAGGCAGCTCAAGTGTTCAAAGTAACCAGGCGGAAATATGCACAAAGCAAACAGAAACCCTGGGTCGGCCCTTTATGTGCATGAGCTGGAGCACATTGTTACAGAAAGGTCACTGTGATAGGTGTGAGATTAAATAAAAAAAGAGAAAAGAAAAGAAAAGAAGAAAGGCAAACTAGTCACTTGGGTTATTAGCGCCCGGCTGCACCGCCATGTTCTTCTTTAAGGTCCTGAGTTGAACTCTTTGAGTTGACAAAAAAAAAGTTTCCAGCTGTTTCCTGACATAAATGGCGGTGTAGTGTTTAAATCTGAGACCAGAGGGCCAGACGGGAGACTTCCAAGTCTGTAATTGCCAGCTGCACAGGCTGCAACAGGACGTGGAATTTGTGAACATGACTCTTGCTGATGGCAGTGCTGTGTTGCTGGTGCAAAACCCCGGCACTCACAAAGACGAGGAGGAGGAAGAAGAGGAGGAGGAGGGGGGCAAACAGCAGAACAGGGGGTAGGTTAATGTAAGTCTGTGGAATGCATGATGACGATATGAACAGATCATCTGTGCAGCCAAAGCAGCTCCCTTTTATAGCTTTGAGTGCCTTTGAGCAACACCCTTAATTAAACTGACCTCTTAAGTCATGAATCCGTGTTTTTTTTTTTAAATTAAAGTACGAGATGTTTGCAATGTTGTTTCCCTCGTGTTAGTGACTGTTTATGTAACTCTTACAGGTAATGAGAGACAATTACTTAGAAAAGTATGTTGTCATCTGACCTGCTCGACTACCCCAACTTGTGAAGATTTCTTAATCGCCTGAGCAGGTAAAACAAACCCTTTTTTGTTTGTTTCCCCCAAGCAGCTTAGGTGAAGGTTACAAAAACAGTCGAGTCTTTCTATTCAAAACAACATATATATATATATATATATATATATATATATATATATAAGATAGTTATTTGTGAGACGCGTTTAGAAACCAGTTAAGCAAAAAAAAAAACAAAACAAAAAAACAGGCAGAGCCGTGAGGCGTTCAGGGGCCCCGACTCCAAACGGCCGCCCTCCACAGAAACTTGTTTTGCCGAAAAGACAAAAATGCAGCCTGGAAAAACACAATGAGCACGGAGGGGATTTGAGCCGCTTTTACGCACCTCATTGTTCGGCCACAGTGGAGGTCCTCTCCTCGAAGGCAACTTCGTGGGTTGACTTCAGCGGTGAAAGGCCGGCGTTAAGAGTCTCTCCAGTGAAATTAGGGGGGGGAAAAAAGAAGAAGAAGGAGCCAAACCGGAGGAAAAAGAAGCGCATCTGCACCCGCGAACGGGGGGTAGCCACCAGCGGGATAAAGAAGCACACCTCGACGATTTCCTGGTTGTGTGGAGCGGGAGAGGAGGAGGAGGAGGAGGAGGAGGAAGAGGAGAAGGAGGAGGGAGTAATACAGTAGTGGAGCGGGCTTGTCAACTCCAATAACTATCCCATGAGAAGAAGAAGCGGAGCCACGAAGAAGCGCGGCTACGCGAAAAACCTCCACCCCCTCCTTACTTCTCTCCTCTTCGCACTTTCAGCTGTGTCGCCTCCGCTCCGGGAAACCCGCCTCGTGTGCCTCCGTCCGCCGGGCTCGTTCTGGTTCCGCCCGCGGCTCGGTCAGTCCGTGTAAATTCACCGGAGTCCGCCCGGGGCCCAACCCGCCCGCTTCAAAAGTAATCCCGAGATGCGTTCACGGGCGCCTCGTAAAAACCATACAAAAAATCCATTCGGGAATGTGAGTTGGCGCTTCAAGCGCTCCTGCTGCGTGATTTCTCTTTGGAAGCCATTTCAGAGCCTAACAAGCTGACAGAAAGTAACAGATATATATTTACTCCAACAACACACTCAAGTCCACTTATTAGGAACGTGTTCTTTATTTATTTGTTTTTTTTATTTCAGTTTTCCACTCCATGACACTGGTGCAGAGAGGAATTAATTCAGAACTGGGACGGATATAAGTGGGTCAGCCACAAGATTCAACACATATTTTTGTATAAAGGCATGTAGCTGAGTGCTGAATGACTTTGTTGAAGAATGAATTGTTAAATTAATTGAATTGTTGAAACAAGAACAAAAGGTAAAATTAGCAGTACTTCAGCTAAAAGCTACACGTAGCGTGCTAGTAGCTAAAAGATAAATGTCACAAACTACGGCTTTCTTTAGCTGCTCTGTCCGGTTAGAGGTCACTGCAGTGAGTGAACTCGTGCACAAAGTTTGGGAAATGCTTTATGCCGGATGCCCGTCCTTGACACGGCCTGGGCTCGAACCCCCACAGCCTCGGAAAACCCACAGCTAAAAGCTAAACTTAGCAAAACTACAGCTAAAAGCTACAATTTGCAAGACAGTAGCTAAAGGTAGCATAAGAAGACAAAAAAAAATAGAGCAAGAATGCCGAAGCAGGTGTTAAAAAGATCAAACGTTTTGAAGTAATTAAGGAGAGCTCGGTATATTTCTACTGGGAGATTATTTTGTAAAAGAAATTTAAAATAAATCAAAGAGCATAAACGTTACAAACACTAAAAGTCGCAGCACGCTGTTCCTGATCGAGCCAAACGTTTTGATATGTGAAGGATTAAAACAGCACAAAGGAGGCCGAAAATTGCTAAAAACACAAACAGGAGAAAATAGAAACAGGAAAACAATAGCGTGACTGCTGAATGAGCATTCGCGCTATTACTCAGGCACGCAAAAAATGTACTCAAAGAAAAAAAAAGACAAACCTGCTCGAGACACAGTGACAACAGAGAGCATCAAAGCCGAACAATTACAGATCTGTGAAGCAGAGCTGGACTTTGTAAAGTCCCCAGATCAAAATCTGCATCAGTAAGGTTATTTAAGTTTATCTGCAGACTGGAGGCTTAATGTGTTTAACATCCATCAGTCAATTCTCTATACCCGCTTGATCCCACTGAAGGTCAGGGGTCACCGGCAGTCAGTGGGCGCCAGGTGGGGATACAGCTTGGACAGGCCGTGGTAGAGCTTGTTTTATTTTATTGATTGAATTAGAGGAAGTTGCAGGGCCGTGTCCTCCTCGGGCCCACCCACAGTCAGGGATACAGTTCAGCATTTATTAATCACCCCTTAAGGCTGATATCTTACATTTACAAGCAAATGTACTCTACATCAGCGGTCCCCCAACCTTTTTTGCTCCATGGACCGGCCTTTAAAGGTATGACGGATAAATACAACAAAATAAAATGATACGAGCGGCATGAAAACTGAGGTATTTTTTAAAAACATAATAAACGTAAATCCAGCGTGTACTCGCAGCTTTGTTAGCTGCGTTATCAACATGAATAACACCCTCTCCCCTAATGTTCTCTGATCAATATGGCAATATAAGATACACCACAAATATAAAGTGCACAAAGAATACAACTCACCATCACGCTGAATCAGTGGGAGCCCTGAGCCTGTTTCTCAGTAACGAGACGGTCCCATCTACGGCTTCCAGAGACATTTGTTTTTTTACTCATTTAGCTGCTTGTGAGTTTGTTTTTAGCGGTAACGGATCACGTGACCTAGATAAGCGTTTTGACACGCATCAAGAGTGAGTCATAGACGGATGTAGTGGAGAGAATTGGGATTGGGGTATTTCATTGAAATAAAAAAACAGAAATACTGTAAGTTAATTGTTCTTTCTGTGCAGCCCGGTACCAAATGACCCACGGACCGGTCCCGGTCCGCAGCCCGGGGATTGGGTACCTCTGCTCTACATGATGCTCTGCTGACGTTAAGTTTCGCCTGAACCAAAAGGAATTTTCTGCATTAATTATTTGTTGTTATTATTATTAAACTGCCTGAGATTCAAGCTTGTGCTCGGTGTGCCCTTTTTCAATGCAGTGTCCTCGTATGGGAATAGGACATGAAGTAATGGTCAGATGTTGATTAGGCATGATTGTTTTCAGCATTAAGTCTGTCTGGAGCCAATATAGTAATGTGCTTTAAAAATGACACCAGTAGTTTTTCAGACAAAACTAACACAAGACAGAATAAAAGCTATTTAGGGTTGGACATGAGGGCCTTTTCCTCAGTCCTGTGTTCGGTTCCCAAACCTGAAGACGTACACTGTTTTAGCTTGTACACTGATACCCACAGCTCAGGTGGTGAAATGAGACGCAGTGATCAATGAAACGACCAGGCGAAGCGCTTCATGTTATGAAATGTCTGACACGACGAGAAAGCTGTCATTCGCAGGAAACTGCAAAGATAAAATACGAAGCAACGATAAAGGAACGTATTTCTGCTCAATCAGGTGTCAAAACATTTCCCGCCGCACTGAAGCTGCAAGCATTTTCTCCACTCCAAGTCCTGCACAGAAACAGTTGGAATGGCAGAAACGGCGTGCTGAGTTTTGAGTTTCCTGAAGGGCTTGAAGGCAGCAGGCCATGGCAGCTGGAGGCCTGGCTCAGCCCTGCACCTCGCCCTGCTGGCTGTCTGGGTGAACTCGCCGTTGTGGTCTGCCCAAAAATAGGCAGCGTTTCATGAGTAACGCATCAGGAATGAAAACCAGATTTTTCTCCGATTGATAAGACAGCTTAGATTAAACAGGCGTCAGTGTAAACTTCCTGTGAATAAAAGGCACGTGTTAGTTTCCAATGTGAAAGTCAGCTATGAATAGTTTTTACAAAGAAAAGGTGGGTGGGTGTGGGGGGAGGTGGCTGTTTGACCTCTCACATGACCCGGTCTCCAGCCCTGAGATGTTGAAGTGGAAGAGAGGATGTGAGAGGAATGCATTACGTCTGTGTGGCATGTGTACACAACCAGAAAGCCAGCATGCCCAGTTTCACTGTGCACATTCTCACACATAGGCTACAAGCTGACCCCTCTGAGCCACACGCCGGTGTTTCATTTCAAGCCGCTTGTCTCTCCTGAAGCTCAGAGAGGCCGGGCAAACCGCAGGTGTGTTTCGTGAGAGCCTCTGCTCCGTGTGTGTGGACGGGCTCATGTTGGTCCCAGTTCCCGTCAAGCCGCCTGGAAGAGAATCTGAAACAGTCCCACGGTAAACTGAGGCTTCTCCTCTGCTCTGCTCCTCCCATTTACCGCGGCTCATGTGCTCACGGCCTGACGTGGTGTGGTCGGCTCCACCCGCAGCAGAGACCTCCGAGCCAAAGGGGGCTTCTGACAGAACCTCCCCAGCCACACTGGATTTCACTTTTACGCTGCTCTTCCTCACTCTGTCTGTCCAGGGGTCGTTAAAGTTTACACACCACACCGATCTTACACCAAGGAGTCAGGAGTTCTGATGCAGCGCCTGAAAGCTTCACCCTCCAGTTTTAGTCGAATAGTAGAGGTGGATAAAAAAAGAGAGAATTAAACAACAGATCTTCAGCCTCTGAGACAAAATGTTGATCCAGAGGTTTACCAGGGTCGGATAAATCAGTATGGAGTTCAGATCATTTGAAGTTGTTCTTTGGAAAGATTATGAACAGTGATTATCTCACCTGTTGTAGATGACCATTTGAGCGACATCAGTTTAGAGAAAAAGAGTTCAACCTTGAGTTTGCTGTCAGTTCCATACGACCACAGAAAGATTATGATATTCCTGCCAGAAGTGCCCCAAGGCTGCACCGCTGCTGTTTCTGAATAAAAAAAGAAAAAAAATCATTTAATTATCAACAAATAACCGCATGTTCTGAAACTGGCAGCAATGTAAAGATTTATAAATTAGTGTTTGGCTGAACCACAATGAACCTCCTGAGATTGAAGTGGTTTTATGACGGCAACAATCCGTTTTGGTGTCGTGGTGTGATTGCCCTTTGGCACTCAGAAGTCGGAATTTCCGAATTCCAAGTTGGGAAAACCCGAAGCTGGATTTCCTCCTTGGGAAGGTGGAGATTTATGCTTCAGAAGGCAGAGAAATAAATCATCAGCTTGTGTTGCTAATGTCACTTAGCCTGGTTACTGAGCACAACAATCAGCAAATCCGACTGGTTTTCTGACCTGTATCTGGCACGAGGTTAAGCTGGACCCGACCGTCGTTCCCAGGTCTGAGTTCTAACTTTCAAGATAAATGCTGTACAGCGTTGGTCCCACTTAGACGAGTCAGTTCAGTCAGAAAGAAACCGCCATTTCTCCAAACTGAGGTTGTTCAAAGAGCTAGCTGCAACAAGCAGGACACTGATAGTTTACGACCACTCCATAGAATCCCACTTCAAAAGGCCTGAGCCACCGCTTTAAAAGAAAATCCTGTTTTTCTCTCATGGCTACAGGAGGGTAAGATCTGTAAACTGGAGGCAGTCTTTACTAGGAGGTCTTGGGCTGAGGCCAGCTGAGGAAAAGGTCCGCAGAGGGATTTAAAGAAAGTCCAGAAATGTGAGCCCCGAATTCCTCAGAGAGGAAAGAAGAAAAGAAAACAACAACGGTAACTCAATAGGCACTAGCCACACATCTTTAAAATATAAACTACAACCAAACATTCATTCATTTCTCTTTAGCCGTGAACATTTATTTGCCAAAGCAGTGACTCACATCCTGAGTGCAGCTGAGCAGCTTGTGTCCACAGAGCGAAGTGCTGAAAATATAAAGATAGTAAGGATCCCAAGTGTTTTACTGTATGCTGTTGAGTAGGTGAAAATCTAAAAATGCTTATTTAGAAGTGAAAGTGTTATATTTTTTAAAATCTCCCTAAAATAAAGTACACAAGGCTTCTTCTTCTCCTTCTTCTTGTTCTTCTTCTTTTGGCTGTTCCCTTTTCAGGGGTTGCCATGGCGAGTCCTCCTCCTCCATCCAATACAAAACCACCTGACAACAATACTGTAGCAACAGGATGTCAGAGCATAAATGTTGATGTTGTAGCTGCTGGAGGTGGAGCTACTCTAATCGGCCCTTTCGCCCCCAAATACTGTTTTAAATACAAAAAAACACCAGATAGCTATAAAAATAAAATAAAAATTGTCCTCTACTTTTCTTTTGTAGCTGCTAAGTCAACGTTTATTCTAATAAAACAATTAAGAACCTCAAAATATGTTCTTTTGTTGAACATATAAAAGTCTGAAATGTAACCCCATTACCCAATTCCTTACAAGGCTCATTGTAAATCATTTTCAGCTGCATGTTGTAGCTCACTTCATATAACATCTTCATCTTTCTATCTCGTAGCCGTCAGATAAATCCAACACATCCTTCTCTCACATGTAGCATAATGTAGCATAAAATCAGATAACTGAGAATGTTAAAATTGTGTTTAAGCTCTATGTTTGTATTCCACCTCTGGATAAATATGAAGGGTTTAGGGAGAAATTAAAAAGAAAGAAAAAAAAAGAAACATAAAGTTCTTTAAATTTGATGTTTGATGACCTGTTAAATCTTAAATAATTATTGTAATCAGACCCTGTTAAGAGTTTAAAGAGGAAAAAAAATCACAATTTGTTTGACAACTTGATTACTGTTGTGATTGGAGCTGCACGTCACTATATCATCCACTAGGTGGCAGCATAGTGCTGCTGTGTTACACAGGGACCTCTGGTTTGTGTTGAAAACTTCACACAGGAGTGAACTGACAGCTTCCTCTATTACTATTATTTAGTATTTTCTGCTGTTTTCATTTCTGAGTTGGCGTGAGGTTGTTCTTTAAAACTTGGCAGGAGCTCAGTGCGATAACGTCAAGGCAAACGAACAGCAAAAGATAAAAATAAAGGAGTTTCAGTCGAGCCTGAGGCTGATAAACTGGATTTAATGGCAACATATACTGTCATTAGAGAGCTTATCTCTCCTGACTTCAAATGAGTATCCACAAAACGCAGAGTAAAAACACATGGTCGGTGTCTACATGGCTGCTGATACAGATTTATTTTCCAGTCAACATATTCACAGATTTGACTGGTTTTAGGCGAAGCTCTTTGTCCTAATAATATAAAGATAACACGTCAAAGCAAACATTTCATGGTTTCAGTTGTTTCTATGTAAATAAAAATCTATACTCTGGTCTTCAATTACCTTTTTTTAATCAGTGGAAAAACTGACTCTAGGTAAATGTGGATTTTATAAATAAAATGTAACTTAAATGGGAACTGGCCCACTTTATTAAATGGTTGTAGATACTGGACATCATGCTGCGGGTTATCTGAGACACAGATTTCAATTCTTTAAACACATTCAGGGAGTTCCTCTATTTATTCTGCAGGCTTGTTGTAGAGCCTCAAATTCTACAAGTTTATCATTCTTCTTTTTAATTCAAATAAACAATACTCACAGGATTATATTAAGTGGAGAACTTAAATAAAAAAGCCACGTGAACAATGAATTAATCTAATTGTTGATCATTTTTGGTTGATAATTTGATCAAACAAAATGGTAGAAATTTTCACTCTAATTACCATTAATATTAATTAAACTATAAATCTGCTGTAGTAATATAAAGCAGTAATGCATCTGATTAACTTCCTTAGGATAAAACCAGATCTATTTCTAATCTGTTGTTTTGTTTTACTGTTTTCCAAAGCTTCTTCAAACAGTCGAGCTTTGCATCCTAAAAGAGAAAAAAGGTTCATTTTTTTTAATTTTGTCCTAACAAGTGTCACAGATTATACAACTCAAATGACCAAATCAGTGTGTGACATACACATTTCTGCTGTTTATTCAGAAATGGACTTCTAATGAGTTTCATCATTCCTGGAATAATCGAATGATGTGAAAAAAAGCAAGAAATTATAAAAAGAAGGAAAAAACATCCCAGACTGCATAAAGTTTACTCAGATTTAAAAAGGCTTATAGTTTTTACTTATTAAAGACATTTTAAGGAGGTAAAAAGTTTTTTTTTAAAAACTAAATCATCACAATTTCATAACTTGCTTTCCTGAACAGACTAAAAATATGTATATTAAAAAAAGTGATGTTTGTGGCAGAAATGTGGACCACAGAAGACAATTTATTTCTGCCCGTCCTCTCAGTGACAGGGGCGTCTGATCGGAAACCGGGTCCGGGTGTCCGTGCGCCGGACCCCCGGTGTTTCCACTGCGGCTCGGTGTCCTTTCTGTGAGATGATGATGATGTGTGTGTGTTTGTGTTCACCGAGCTGACACCTACACCTCCCATCCTTCTCCTCTTCCTCTTCCACCCGGACCTGGCAGCTCTGACACCCGGGACCGCCGCGCTCTGCTTGAAAACAAACTGCGCGGCAGCTCCGGTTACAGGGGCCCGATCGATGCCCCGCGGGGTGTCGCGTTGCCCGGGGGGGGAGGCCGAGTATCGCGGCATGGCCGATCGCTATCGTAATCACACTTGCCCCTCCCGCCGCCGTTATCGCTTACCTACTGAATAAAACATCTGCCTTCCTGCCCATGGACCGCTCATCCGTTCCGGCCCCCCCAGTCAAAATCTGAAGGGAAGGAGGCTTCTTGAAGTGTCTTTGAGATGAGTGAGGTAACACGAGAAACGGGAGCGATGATACCCAACAAATTAGCTCCTCAAAGTTGTTTTTATCTCCAAACAGACACCCCCCCCAGCAGCAGCAGCAGCAGCTTCGGGCAGGGTTTGTCCCAGGATGCTGCAGTTTCACCTTTCACTGTTGAGATGTGTCACCTGACCCAAAACAACCTTTAGATGTCCAGGTTTTTTTTTGACAGAGACGCTCAAAGTGTGCCTCTGGACTCTTTTGGGCAAAGCCACCATGTTGTTCGGACGCCGAAGGCAAGCTCCTGGTGAAACTGACAGGGCTGGCGTGATCTCCAGTTTCAGCGTGTCGAAAAGACGGCGTAAACTACGTTTTGGGCAGACGTTAAAGAAAACTTTAGGCTCAGTCTTATGCAGCAAGGTTATAGATCCCCGCAGTGAAGGGGGCGCGTCTCTCCTCACTGACCTGCCACTTTCAGCCAGCTCCGTCTTTGCTTTCTGCTCAGCAGGGAGCAGCTTAATGTCTAGCTTTTTTTTTTGCGTGGAGCTAGTTTGCAAGAAAAAAATGAATGGATGTTAGAGCGCAGCGCCACTCTTTCCACTCTTGGTCTAAAGGGCTCCTTTATGGACTTGCAGATGTAATATATAACATTTCTGCTGGAATAACCATGAAATGTAAAAATAATAGAGGAGTAAAGTTTGCTAAAATAATGTCTGTGTGATCTACTAGGAACTTTTTGAGATTGCCGTTTTGGAGGCTCCATCCGAACTTTATATATGACAAAAGTTCAAAATATGGACCATTCATTGACAGAGCACCTTATAATCCAGTGCGCCCTATAGTGCAGAAAATACGGTATTACTCCAAACCAAGGTTGTTCAAATACCCATCTACAGCAGGTAAGATATTATTTACAACCTTTCCACAAAAACTCCCCTTTTAAAAGTCTGATCTCTTTTAAGCGTCTTGAAATAAAACACGTTCCGTTTATGAAGTAAAAGCAGCTTCGGTCACCCAGTGTTAACTCGATTAATGTCTATTTAATGGTCTCCTTTTCTGACAAGTGACTACCACGTTAGAACAGTCATTAACAACAAAGTGACTGAATTAGAGGCTTATGAAGCGGCTGCTGATCATCCTTCAGCTCCTGCTAATATTAGCTCCTACAGAGTCAGAGTTGCCTTAAGCACAACTTTATTAGTTATTCAAACCATTTTGAAGGTTAACTGTGATTAAATCCAGTGCTCAGACTGGTCCTCCCTCTGGCAGGCCTCATCTGGGAGCTGTAAATCAGAGTGTGTTACACACACACACAGGTGCTGGCCTCGTGGGCTCACCAGAGTTAGCAGAGAAAGTATCATCCGTCAAAGCTTTTAGTTGACAGATTAGCAGGAATATAAATCAGGGCTACTTACAAGTAAATACAGCGTTTGTGGACACACACACACACAGTCACATCCTTAAAACAAAGCTAGCAGGTAAAACCAGAGGGAACACAAAGACCAATTCAGAAATCAATGGCAGTCAATTCGCTAAAGCTCTAAAAAAAACACGAGCGTTTGATTTACTCGCGCCCAACCACTAAACCTGAGAGCACCGGAGCGGAGAGGTTAGACGCCAACTGCCGGAGACGTAACGGGACACTTGCTGCTGAGCTATTAGGACAATTAACAAAGTGGTCAGGAGGGGCCGAGCGGCAGAGGGGCGGCCTGAAATGGCGAGGCGAGGGTGTGAAGTGACAGTCAGCACATCTGGTCTCATCAATAATGCAGCGGGCCTTTAAACGGCAGTTTGTCGCAACGTCGAGCGCTGCTGGCTGAAATCAAGCCCCGACACCCAAGATGGTGTCAGGGGAGAGCGACAGAGAGGAGACGAGACCGGCAAAAATACCCAGGAAAAGCTTTTCTCCATTTTCACATACTTATCTGATGGAGAAAGGGCTGATGGAGCGAAGGGAAATATGGTAAGTTAGTAAACACCAGAACGACGTATATTCTATTCTTCACTTTTATTATTAAAATGAAAAAGACAGAGCGGAGGTGAGCAACTGTTGTGCCCGGTCACGTCTTCTCGAAACTGGAAACAATTTGTTTACTCTTCAAAGCAAACGCCAAGGAAACAAAAACGAGTCAAAACAAACAAAAAAAAAAGGTTATCATACGACAAACTCGTGCGTTCACATCTCCTAAACAAGACGTCAGAGTTTCAGCTGGACGCCTCATAAAGAGTTCATTTTCCTGTGATGAGAGGATTCCTCAGCACCACGATCACGGAGTCGCCCCTGAGGAACATTTTAGAAATGTAGCGGTCTTTATTTACGGGCTTTGATTTCTTCTTTCCCTTTCCACTTTTGGGAACTTCCGTCCACATTTCTTTCACGTTCTCCAGGACCATGTTGCAATGCCTGAAACAGTAATAAGGACAGATTATTAAAATATAATCCTACTAAGAGAAAAATAGGTATTCACACTATATGAAATCCTTATAAATATTCTTTAATGTTGCAAAAACAGAAAAAAAACCCAACTCCAAACAACTGAGCGTCTCAGCATCTTTCTGCTGCTGTAGTTTATTTTGAAAGGAATAAAAAGTGGAGCCTATGGTCACAGGTGAGCTCAGCTTTACCGACAGAACACACGCACACCCACTCCACGCTGATCCATCAGACCGATGGAAATAAAACGGCATAAAAACCCTCGACTAGCAGAGTTAGCAGCATACCCTTTCTCTGCATTCGAAACAGTTTGTGTGACTTTAATTAGCCTTCATGAGTGAAGAACGAAAAAAGGCATGTTTTATAAAGCATGAATCAATGCCAGTTTGGAGCAGTGGCTGATAGGGGGGCATAAATATTCAAAACTATATATGTTTTTAAATTACCAAATGCGTAGGTTGTTTATTTTTTTTTCTCTTATTTAATAAGTCCAGAGCACGTTCAAGCACCGACACAAACTCAGACAATGATAAACATGATCAGTCATTAAAAAAAAAAATCAGATTTATGATTTTCAGAAACCACCACACCCAAAGTTTTAAATGTTTTGCACAAATGTAGCACTGATATTTTCCCCCCCAGACAAAAAAGCAGGCCGTGTTCCTCCCCTCGAGCGTATTTAATAAGTTAGTCACTGACTCAGTACCTGTCAAACGCTTTGACTCTTCCCAGCAGCTTCTTGTTATTGCGACAGTTGATGAGGACCTGAGTGTTGTTCTTCACCGACTGGGTGAGCACCGACAGCGGCCCAGTGTTGAACTCTTCCTCCTCACGTTTCTGCAGCTCCTCGGGAGTCATCTCCGACTTGGGCTTTGTTAACAGACTCCTAGGAGTCAAAAGCAAACGACACCGGTCCAGTTACTTTTGCACACTTCAGTACGGAGGACATGCGGTACATCCTGGCCTAAAGTATTTTCCCTTAAGTTTTATTATTTATTGTTTGTAGGAGTTTATCTTAATCCAATTATAAAACTATTCCATCATTTGAATGGTGTTTATAATTTGGTCTGGTTACTTCTTGGTATAGTTACCTGTGATTACTGTTGTTTGAACTTGAACTGAGTTTAATTAAAGCTGTGTTATAGGAGAAAAAAATAGTACTATTAAGAACTATAACAAGTACTATTACTATTATAGCTATAGGATACTAATGAACTAACAAAAATGTTAACACGTTTCAAAATAAAGAGACAAAATAACACCTACACAAACACAACATTATACAGTAGTAAATTAATTACTATTCAACTGTTCAAAAACAAGTATAAATACAACAGTGTTTAGCACACAGGCAAGCATACAAAAATTGCTCAGACACTGAAAAAGACTAATTTATCTTTAAATAAAATTGATCTAAATTTAGAGCAAGCAGGGCTCCCTGTGTGCTGCTTATTAGCATTTAGCAAACAGCTTTTATCAACTCTTACCATGACTTCAGACTTCTTACTAACGTCGCACCGAAACAATGTTTTAAACCTTTAAACCTGGCTTTTTACGCGAATTCACGCAGATTAGACCTAGTTAGTCATGAAAAAGACAAGCGCGAAGGCAGGTGAAGAGCTACACAACTCAAGCTAACTAGCCTAGGCTGTGAAAAGGCTAACCAGGTTAGCATTTTTAGCCGCTAAACGCATCGACTCGCAGCGCGAGCTCCGAGACGAAAAAATAAAATAAAAATTTAAAGCTTTCCCCACAAACCGGCTTTTCGTCAAAGATACTTACATGGCTGATTGTGTAAAAGAACAGTTTTCGTAAGATGTACTGCGCTAAACTCCACCGGCTGCTTCGTTTCAGCAACGATTCGCGTGGAGAAATCCACTTCCGGGTTGTTCAGCACGCGCGTCAAACAGTTACTATAACTTCCGGGTTACTACACAGACTAAGGGTCATTTTGCATGGTGTCGATAAGTGAGATATTATGTTTTTATTCTTGTCACTGGTTGGTTTTCTGCGTTACTGACTGAGAATCAGCAATTTCATACAGTTTTCAAGCACCCAAATTTGTCTGTACTCATTTAATAAAATATTTTATCCACTAATATTTTAGTGTGTTGACATCGCTGTTACTTCCAACTGTTGCACCTTGTAAGCTGTAGTATATGTCTTTATAACTGGATATCATTTACCATATTACATATTTAGTGTAGCTCAGCTCTAATGAATATGGAGTTTTCCTATTTGAGCAAAATAAACATAATTTTGTATTGAAAATTTTGTATTGTATTGCATTAGAAACAGGTCTGATCCTGTTATGAAAATCCTTGCATGGGTTAAGAATCACCTCCACAAATCATCATCACTTATGCAAAGAAGAAGCCATATGTGAACACCGTCCAGAAACACCACCAACGTCTCAAAGGGAATAACTGTTCTGTGGTCAGATGAATTGAAAATTTTAATTCCTTTTGAATACCCAAACGCCACATCTTCTGTACTAAAGATGAGAGGGACCACCCAGCCTGTTATCAGAGCACAGTTAAAAATACTGCTTCTCTGATGGTATGGGGGTGCATCAGTGGCTCTGGCATGGGCAGTTTGTACATATGGAAAGGCACCATCAATACAGAAACACACACACACACACACATATATATATATATATATATATATATATATATATATATATATATATATATATATATATATATATATACAGGTTTTCGCAAAACATATGCTCCCATGTTGACGTCTTTTTCAGGGATAGGCAATCCTGGTCCTCGAGGGCCACCATCCTGCATGTTTTACTTGTTTATCTGCTCCAACACACCTGATTTGAATCAATGGGTGATTAACAGGCTTCTGCAGAACACGAATAGGTGATTAAACCACTGAATCGGGTCTGTTGGAGCAGGGAAACAAGTCAAACATGCAGGATGGTGGCACTCGACGACCAGGATTGCAGACCCCTGCCTTACATATTTGAGCAAGACAGTTTTAAATCACATACTGCATCCTTTACAGCCACATAGTTCTGCAGTAGAAGAGTCCAGGTGCTGAATTGACCTGCCTGCAGACCAGACCTCTCACCAACAGAAAACATTTAATGCATCATGAAACAAAAACTCTGGTAAAGAAGACCCAGGACTGTTGAACAGCTAAAATCCTCCATCAGACAAGAATGAGACGACTTTCCGCTCCAAAACCTCCAGCAGCTGCTCTCCTCAGATTTGCAAATCATTTCACCCTGTTTTTATTAACATTTTACACAACATCCAAATGTTTTCGGAATCAGGGCTGTATGTGGGGAAGCTGCCGATCACCTCATTCTGATGTGAAAGCAGAAATGTCAGCGGTTGTATCGCTGCGTGCTGCTTATTTTTGTTCAGTTACTTTTGCTCTGTTACAGATTGGGAATGAAATAACAATAAAGTTTTAGTGCAGTCTATGATTCAGAATAAACATACTATACTCTAGAAAGTACTAGGTGAAATAAGTAAAGCTGAGGAAGCAGCCAAAAGTAATACGGAAAACCAAACAATTAAGTCTTTGTTTTGCTGTTTAACACAGTAAAAGTGTGTGTGTGTGTTACAGAGGGAGAGAAACGTATGCTACGCAGCAGCAATGAGACACTAAGAGATTGGCTTTCTGGCAAGAGACAGACAGACGCCATTGGGTGCACAACCCACCCACCTTGTTCCAAAAGGTTGCAGATCTACCTGTGGAAATCACTCGCTGCAGATAATGGCAGCCTGTGTGTTGCCGGGAGAGGTGAGCGTGTGGGATTGATTTCCAGACAGCGTGGTTCTCTACCTGCGTGAGGCACACCTAAGCCAAGACGCTCACGTTTTAGAAGACGTGGACCAGCATTACCTTACCGTGCTGGGGCTGTGGAAGCTTATCCGAAAACACTCTGCAGCTGCCCATTTAAGAGAGCAACAACCATTCAATCAGATGGGCAAGAACCGGACGTTTGCAGGCCTAATAGTCCCAGAACAACTTGGATGACATTTAAGATCCATTTTTATACACGTAATATATATTAGGATTACAATGAAATCTGACTTTGACTCTCTGAAGGTTTGTAAGCAGCAATGCGATGGAGTTTTATTAGACAAATATACTGCAGAAATAAAGATATTTTAATCATTTCAAGAAAAGAGTGCCTGGAGTCCTTTTAATAATCAAATGAAACGAGTTAGGTAACATTATCTTTTACTTTCAAAACATAAACGACCATTGACGCTGGAAAAGAACAAGCTGGCACCCATTTGAACCTCTTGATCCATGTTGATACGTATTACTTACAGCACATATTACAACACCAAAATCCAAGTCCAATCAGTTTTTATAAGCTGACATTTGGTCTTAAAAACTACAACTTCATGGGAAAAACAAACCCTCTGGTGCAGAGAGCTTGCACACAACTTGTAGTGGTTACATTGTTTCGATGCAAGCATGTGGGACTTCAAGAAACCAGTGGATTTTGATAGAAAAATGTAAAAACTTTACACCTGCAATTAAATTAAGCAATGTCTTTGGCTGTAGAGCACAAAGTCTAAAGAAATTGTTCTGCTTATTTGGAGTTAGCACAGTCAAAATCAGAAAAAAACCTTTAGCACAAGTAACAGATGTCAACATTTGCACAAACGGTAAAACTTACAAAAAAAAATTTTTAAATTCTGATATTTTTTAAAGGGTGTCAGTGCAACTTCTGTCCCAAATGACAAAATCAACTTTGTAATAATTTAAGTAAAGAAAAAAAAAAATGCTTACAATTTGAAGTCTAAATTAAGAAGGGAAAAGAAAACCAAGGTCAAAGGAAATGTTAAAGCTGCTCATTATGATCACCATGGTAACCACACACACACCTGTGTCTGTCACTCCCTGACTGCCAGGATCATATGAGAGGCAGACAGAAAGTAAGGCTCAAGCAAACAGTTGCTGTGCAAATTCTATAGGTGAGAATTAAAAAAAAAAATTCAACTGTGAGCGGCAAAAATGTTGATGATCACACATATGAATTTTTATCTTTTTACAGTGTTTTAAGTAGGAAATACGACAAGAGCATTTACTTCCAGTTTGAGACAGTTTTGAGCTAAAATATCACAGAAATCTGTGGAAGTTTGGGTGTGTTCTCTGCACTCTGGGGCGATTTGAGAGAAAACTGTACGTCCGACAGCAGTGAGAGACACACTGAGTGACAGAAGGCCAAAATGTCTAGATTTCAGTGCATAATTTCTATATGTACTAAAACGAGTTGTGGGACTAAGAAGAAGTTTATAGATTTTAGACAGCTCAAAGGTTAGAGCGTGTGGCACCATCAGCTGTCAGCTGAACATTCTATTAAAAAAACTTAAACTGTGATTGTGTGAAAACCATAAAAGAGACCAAAATGCCAGTTCAGTCATGTAACGTCCAGCTGTCTGTGATCCAGTTAAACTTCGAATGAAGCTTCTGCTGTGAAGAATGTTTGACTCAAAGAGCTTCAAGGAGAGCTGGGTTTTCTCATGCGTTACACCAAAATCCCACCGATCACTGTTGTTGTTTTTTATGTGTATAATGTACATGTTTTATTTCAAGGACAATATGTTTAGGCTGTTTCAGAATAAAGGTGCTTCAACATGCACTGGCACCCTGGATTAAACTCTAACAGCACTTTGTCAATCCGGTTTTCGACACTTTTAAGTGACGGATGTTGACATCTGCAAGAGTTGGAAGCTCAAATGTTCACATATTAAAGGCGCCTGAGCTCTGTTGTTTATGGTGATTATCAGAGCTGGTAAATGGAGTTTGTTTACACCCAAGAACATGCAGGATCTCCTGCTACAAAAACACCTCGCAACCCCTCAACTTGTTGATTCTCAGCTCCGTCCTCCTCCTCGCGACCACAATTACTCACGATGCCACCACTGAAAATATTAAACAGCTATCTTCGTATCCATCTCGACGGTGAGTTTGCCAACAAGTGAAGTTACCCGATCCAGGCCTGTCTGCTTTAACCACAGGCGACTGTGAACGTGACAGGCTGATGTCTGTTCCCATAAAAGAGCTTTTGTTTAAGGAAAAGGCAGCCATCCAGAAAGGGAGTTTTTTTCTCCCCCTCCTCCTTCTTCATCATTATTATTTTTAATTTGCATCCCTGGAAAAAAAAAAGCAGGTGAAGGAAAGTTTACCTGGCAGGGATGTGTAAACAAAGTGAAGCACATGATGTGTGAGCTGAACGTGAAGCTTACCTGCTGACGTCACAGCACCGACTGGACGCGCGTGCATTAATCCTTTACATCATTTTACTCTAAAGGCTTAATTTAGTCCATCTGTATTCCTGTTTGCGTGCTCAAATCTAGAGTGAAACATTTAATAACCCTGCCAAATAAGAACAATCAACAACAGCAAGGCTTTAATGAGGGGTGGGAAAGAAAACACGATTTGAAAATGCATTATTTATCACTTAATTACATGTAAAGTAATTAAAATGGGATTGCGATTTCCTTTTTGTCGCAACAATAAGGAAATATAAAACATTAAGTGCAGCAAATGAGCATTTTTACTGTAATTTAACACTAATGTTTACTCAATCAGTAAATTGTTTTCAAACCTTTTAAGCTCTTTGAATTAATTCAGTTATTTAGATTTAGAATAAGGCTTTTTGAATTGTCTTTTCTTTTTTTTGTCAGCTTAAAACGCAAGATTTTGGACTTTAAATTAAGCATTTACCATGAACCTTGTGACAGTTTTGTTAGTTTTAATCTAATTTGATGTAAAAGGCCAACTATTTCCACGCACAGATACAAAGGGGTTAAATGAGGAAAATTCAGCTGGAGAAATTGCTAAAAACCTGTTCCAATTAACAGCTGCAGAGCAATAATAAAATATATGTTTGAAGAAGTCCATTTAAAACTTTTCATATAAAGGCTTTGGAAGATATGTCTTAAAAGAAACATAAGAAGCCAAGTAGCCTAATTTATGCATCAGTTGCCAGTTTTTATTCACAAATTGCACAAAACACTTAACAAGCTGCAAATTTCTTATTTCGATTTATCTATACAACACAAAGAAGAATGGAACAGCTATTTGTCTTCAGCCAGAATATTTCAGAGTCCCATTTCCTTTTAATTCTTCTATTCTTCCTTCTAAATACATCGTAAGAACGGCTTTTTAAATTCTATTTGTCTATATTCCAAGCCAAAGAGGGGTTCGAGCCCATCTGGGAGCAGTAGTTCGGAAAGTCCCCGCAGCATCCTCCGAGCTCTGAGTGAGCGCTCTTGGATAAAAAGTGTCCCGGCGACGTCTTGGACGGGGCGCACTCGTCCGGACACGCGCCGAAAGCGGCGGCGCACGGTATCCGCTGGGAGTAAAAGTAGCTGGCCTGTCCGGAGATCACGTTAAAGGGGTCCGACAGCGGCAGCGTGCACGCGGGGATGGAGGCGGAGAAGGCGGCGCAAGTGGCGCCGATCTGGTGGCGGCGCGTTTGCGCGCAGCTCACCCCGATGTAGGACATCTGCTGGCGCGTCTGCACGAGCATGTCCGCCTCTGCCGCCGCCGCCGCCGCCGCCGCTGAGCTGACGCCCAGCCGGGCTCGCTGGGAGACCACCGGGGCGGCGTGG